>NW_009917588.1:0-2762 GCF_000696875.1 Nestor notabilis | reverse complement strand
TCAGCAGTTTCAGACCAGCTGGCATTCATGGTCTGTTTTTTCTTACGTGCCAAACCCCACTAGGATAGCTATATAATTTTGAAAGTATGTTTAAGGAAACTGCTAAATCTGTTTGCCTGGATAGGAAAAATGTCACTTTGAGGACAGTGGCATATGGAGACAACTTCCATATTACTGTCATTGAAGGAGCCTGTGTGAGCTCCTCAACACATTTGTAGGAAACAATTGCAGCCTAATGCTGGCAAGCGGGGCTATCCTGTCATTTTGTGGAGGATGAAGATCTATACGAGTATATTTTATCTAGCGAAAGGATGAGCAGACACCCACTGTGTTGGCAGCCCTGTACATTTTCAGGACAATTTTTTTTACCTATGTAACTAATGCAGACTGTAATTCAGTGTTCTCAGATTCTCATCAAAGCAGCAAGTGCCTTACGCTACGGAGCAGCATGGAGCAGCCAGGCAAATACCCTAACAGAAAAAGTGTGACTTCTTTGTCTGTGCTGGAGAAACTTCATTTGCCATATCTTGTAAATGATTCTTTTACTTTATTCATGCCCAGAGATGGAAAAAGTTTTAATACACCACAACTAAAAATCTGTCCTCACTCTGAAAAAGGCTCTTCTCTCTCTATATATGTATTTAAATATATATAAGCTACATCATATATACAAAAGATATATATATATATATATATAAGCTCTATCGGATACACACATGCTTATATCCAGATCACCTTTTAACTGACATGAATGAATTCCTTTTTCAAACCATTTTGCATTTTTGTCAGCACAGAAACCCCTTGGCAATCAGTTCTGTAATTCAATTACCTGTTGGGGAGAACAGGCTCTCCTTGTAAAAACTGTTGCCTAACATTTTCATAGGGAAATTTATTACTCCAAGTAGAGATCTACTAAAATCTCTAATTTATAGAAAACAAACAATCCGCAACTCACAATTCACTTCCTACTGGTAGTTTGGAGGGTCCTGTTAGATCCTTAGTGCAGTCATCAGTCTAGCAGCTCAGAAAGCTTAGTCCAGTTAGTGTTGTCTACAAACAGATGCCATTTAATTTTTATGGGCATTCTCGTGGCCTTCTTTCTATCTTTTCCAGGTCTCCTGCAGCCCTAAGGAGATAAGATAAGCAGAATTATATATGTATGCATATTTACCACTGACTGATACAGCAGTATAATGATTCATGATGGTTTGTTCTCTTTCTCTCAGAAAATGCAATTAAAATATCCCACATCAGGACAGAATTACTGTGATATTATAGAGTTTCTTTATTTTGTTCATTTTTCTTTCTTTTTCATTTGGTTGTCAGATTCACCAGCTGAGGAAGAGGACCTGAGGCCCTGGTGATAATGTGAGAAAATCATTTGTGTCACTGCTGTGCAGTGGACGAAAACTCTTGTGGTTTCCACACGTGTGAGCCCATGTAATCTACTACTGGACCAGTGTGGAAAAACATCCCCACAAAATAAATCCCTTTAGGGACCATAAGGAAATCTTTGGCTTTGCCAAACAATGCCTGCAGGGTTGCAGTATGTGTTGCTTGTGCCTAGCTTGAGGGAAGACAATATGCATCAGTTTTCAGTGCTGTCAATATGGTATTTTTCATCACCCCATAATCCATTCACAAATCCAAAACAAATGATTCATATTTTTTAACATGGATTGAACAAAAAGTAACTGTAAGCATTGGAACAAGCCTATTAACAAAAAGGGATGCTGCACATTTTTATGACCATGAGGTCATTGCAGCCAGCTACCTGGATTGAGCTGCTGGACCAGCCTGAATCTGTTCTTGCTGGAGTTGTCTACGTGGGAAAAAATGATACAGACAGATATAGATGTACACACTCACATATGCATCTATAGAGATATATTAATAATAATTTTAAAAACCCAACTTCTAAAGGACCAGGATTATCACCTCACAGGTGATGAAGAATTCATTATCAGGATCTCAGCCCTTAGAGCTCTCCATCGCCTCTCTGGCACACAGCCCAAAATAAGTATGCTGCCTGGGTAAGGTTGTTCAGAATATTAATTGCTTTCGTAGTCCACACTGTTCTGGGTTCATAACTTCTGCAGGAGCGGGCAGGCACAGGCATTTCTCCTTTAGCCATTCCTGTCACAACATCTGACAATATACCCCCCAGGCGCAGAGGTGTCGCATTCAGCAGGGCAAGCCAAGGGCAGTGCTGTTGCAGCCCTGGCACTTCAACACAAAAACTGCCTGCTTCTGGTCTCAGGAGGCAACATCAGGCACAGGCACGCTTAAATATTGCTGGTAGATGCTGGTAGAGTTGAAGAAGTAACTTTGGGCCACCCAGTGGAACAAGATGGATGTGGCTGGGCACATGCTGTGGGGCAATGTTGGCCCTGCACCACACAATCCAGCTCTGCTCACCGCACAAGCACTGCAACAGGGCAAACAGCTGAACCAAGGGTAAGGAGCAGCCTGATGAATGGTTTGCTTGTTGTTCCACTTTGTGAAGGAAATGCAGATAAACACAGCATCCCTCTTGTTTGCAGCAAACGTGTTCTCTTCACAGAGAACCACAGAGCCACCACAAGGATGGTGGTGCATCCCTGCATCCCTGGAGAGCCCAGAGAAGGGTCCTGGGTGGTGTCTGGCTATGCTTGTACAACCTGGCTGTGCAGTCAGAGCACAAGCCCTTGTTGCCTTAGCATTAATAAATCAAGGTAAAAATACTTAAGTACAAATTAATATATTAATATATAATTTATTAA
>NW_009917587.1:0-2985 GCF_000696875.1 Nestor notabilis | reverse complement strand
AACCCTAACTATTCTATGATTCTATGTAGACTGGACTGGTAAGCAAAGGATACATTGATAAACATCTTGACTAACTATATTTAGATATCTTCAGACTGAAGTTTCTTCAAGTGAATGTGTTCATCTTTCAGATGATGCCAAAGCTTTTCTAGAGGAAACATTTCTAAAATAGGGTCTCATTGCTGAGAATACCTTTTCATTCATTAGCTAGGTCTCTAGCTCAGAAAATAGTCCACTGGTGGAAGATAACATCTGTTACACCAGAAGACACTTTGTCTTTAAAGGGACATTTCAAATTGTGATTATTTTATATTTAAAACATAAATAAATTCCAAATATCATACTTAGTTATGGACAATTTTGCACAGAGGAATTGTAACTGTTTGCTTAAGACAAAGTCACTGTATTCTTGGTCCCCATCCTAATTTTTATGTACTTTGTAGGTTTTTAATAATTTTTGGGGCAGTGAAAACTTTGGAATACCACTGAAATACCCTACAAAACTTTCTGAATTGACTTGGGAGAATCCTAGACAAGTAACTGTGAATCACTGGAACAACAGCCATGCATTGCTATGCTGAGGTCCATTGAATACAAATGATGATTATATATTCATCTATTGCCTGAGACACAAAAGGTATTGTCTGTCTTGGTGATAACTGAAGACCATGAGCAGAAGCCACAATTAGGAGAATTGCTACACCTGTCTATACCTCAGGCTGTCTTCTCCATATATCTGTTCAGACTTGTCAAGTTGACTCTGAAGCTAATAAGCATTCCCAGACATCTGTAAAGCAATGAAATATCTACATCTGAGTTTGAGGGAGAGAAAAGCTGTGTGTCACCATAAAAAGAAGAGTCCTATACTTTGAATATGCATGTGCAGACACATTGTACTACATACGGACAAGCTGCAATCAGGTCTGGCACCTTTCTGCCTGGCTTTCAGGGTCACAAGCAGATATAAGCTTAAACCTACATGCTTATATGATTCCAATTTTCACTATTTTGAAGGCAAGATGGAAAATGGGATCTCACTATAACTGGTTATATTTATTGTGATAATTGTTGTTATCCTAAAGCCTGTAAGTATTGACACTGAGCCTAGAAACATCGCAACCAATTAAGCCATTCTGCACTCAAGCTAGATGTTTTCTGAAAAGGAACCTACCTGACAGATTTACACCTTGGAGTTTACCTTGCTGCTGTTCATCTTTAGCATGAGAATTTATACAGTACCAGAAGCAGTTCTCTTAGCAATTCTCTCTCATTTTCTACACCCTCTTCTTCTGTTAGTACTTGCTCTCAGGAACAGCGTATACCAATTCCTCTGTGATCTGCTAAACTAAATGCAGTTGGTTTAAATCATTCCTTTAAAGGCCAAATTGGTCTCTCAGGTATTGCAAATCATCTTCCACCAGCTGATTTTCAAAGTTAAGTATTTCTATGCTCAGCAAATTTGCCATCGAATAAATAAAATTTAACAAATTTTAACTTCTCCATTTATCTGCTATAAAATATTAATTTAACTCTATGTATTCTTACATATTTCACAAGGCCATTTTTGTGTATCACAAGGCATGACACTGATATTTGAGCAGAAATTCCAAGGTCCAAAACAAGAGAGTGGTTTGCAAGTTTTCAACAATGTGAGGGCACAGTCATGATCCAACCCTTTTTCTCATCTATCATTGCTGAAGACCACTTTACATCTTTAGTAGAAAGAAGAGCAGATTCTGCTAGATTCAGGAAAGAAACCATTTGACTCCAAATATGATTTTATAGATGATCTGGCAACTAACACTTGGAAAGAAGGGAATTGTGTTTTGTAGTCTCAGGAATGATCACATCACTACTATTCTTGTAGTGTAAGAAACTCAAAAAGCCACTTTTTTGCAACTAATTCATGACTCATTTTCATATTGTCTTAATATGCTTCTCCATGATGTTGATGTCAATTGATATATTTATTAATTCTGCTGAAGTTTTTATCTGTGCAAAAATTAAGTGAATGCAAATAAAAACAAACTTGAAACTTTGAAGCATGTTTGATTGTGGAATAAATATGAAAAAATGAGCTCTTCATCACTGTGCCATCCTTACAGCATCACTGACTTACACACTGCTGACCTAAACACCCAATTTCTGCAAAGTAACTAAATGGCACATGTTAACTAATTTTTATTAACCATTGTAAAAGGAAGAATTATGACCTGATTGTGAACAGATAAAGCACATTCCTTTAGAGTGTATTAGTAATAGGCTTTAAAAAAAGAGAAAGAGAGAACATGTTATAAAAGCAGGAAAATAATGAGAAAATAATCTAACATAAGTTAATAAAGGATTTACATAGTAATTATCTTTAGCTGAAAGAAAAGCCAAGTAATTTGACATGAAAATATCAGCTTCCACCTGTTGCTCAAGAATCACTTCTTGACTTCTAACATCCACCTGAAGTCTGTTGGAGCCGTGCATGCTGATACTTCTATTTTTATTGATGAGTCAAGACCAGAGTTTCCTACTCCCTTCATAGACTGTCTGTACTCAGACCACTATGGGTCACGATAACAGGCAAAATAAAGAAAACAAAAAGAATCTGCTTTAAAGTGTCAGGGTCCTGAGGTTGTTCAGAGGCTTTGCTGGTTATGCTCAGTGTTTTCTGGGGCCTCCCACCACACCTGCCCATGGCACAGGATCCCGTTTCTGTCCAGCCACTGTCCATCAGTTCCTTGCCTGGGGCAGGCAGGACAGAGCCTCTGCACTGTCTGCCCCATGTGCAGCCCAGAGTTCATGCTTCAACTCACTAGACAAGGTGAAATGCAAAAAAAAATCATAGAAATGGAATTATAGAATAGTGTGGGTTGAAAGGGACTTTTTAAAGGTTATCTAGACAGACACCCCTGCTGTAAGCCAGGTAAATTGAGTTTCCAAGTTTCAGATATTTTATCCTTTTTTAAATCATAGAATCATAGAATCAACTAGGTT
>NW_009917586.1:0-4129 GCF_000696875.1 Nestor notabilis | reverse complement strand
AGGCTGCTGGCTAAATCCACTGCAAGGGGTTGTCCTGCTGTGGTGCCAAAAGCTACTCGGCTGGTCGAGGCTTTGAAGAAGACCCGTTACTCTACTGGCTCTCTCATGAAGTGTACAACTGGAAAACAGCTCGCCTTCACTTTTCCCGTTTAAAATATTACCCTGATTCCCTCGCGCCTCTTTAAATTCTCTGCTGCTTTTTGGTGGTTTGTGGGGTGGTTTTTTTGTTTCTGTGTTTGTTTCTGAGCGGGATGTATTTTGGTGTTTGTTTGGGGTATTTTTTTTTTTCTTTTCATGTGTTTGTGTGAGGTTTTGGGGTCTGGCTTTGGCTTTTCTGGGGAGGGGGATGTGGGTGTTAGTTTTTCGTGTAAACATTCACCTTTCAGTAGGGATGCCTATGCATAAAGAGGGAAAAGAGGGGAAAAGGTGATTGATTCTGATCAGAGAATTTGGCCAGAGGTTCAACAGAACACCAAAACTACCCTTTCACTTGCTCCGAACGCTTCTATAAACGCCGTAAATTAATCACTTGGTGTTTGGGGGTGGGCAGTGAGGAATCCTTAGCTTTGCTTGTACTTAGTGTCTCTAACAGCTTGCTCATGAAGGTGGCCTCCATACTTTTCTAGGGCTGTTGAGAGATTCTCTGTTCCTTTGGAATGGGAGTCTTTTAATATTTGGTTCTCTGGGAGCAAAAGCCTCCCTTTTGTTTGACTTTTTAGAAAATAACCTAGAGGTATGTTAAAGGTGACCTCTGTAAAAGGAAGACCAAGCAACAGAATTTTCTGATGGTAGTCTATGTAAAACCAGATTACTATCACCCTAAACATGTTCTGAAATATGATGGGGATTCACTGTGGAGGAACAAACCAGCTTGTCTTCTAGCAGTATGTACTAGCTAGTATTCTAGCTCGGTGTAACTCCCCATCAATTTTGAGTACCTCTTGCAAAGATGTAGCAACTTCTGGCAGAGGTGTTGCTACTCAGCAGATGAGTATTTGAGGGAAGCAGAGGTCTGCCATTTCTCTGATAGTAGCAGGTGACTCTAAAGTATTTGGCTTATTACATTCGGGTTTGCACTGTGCATAGCGACTTATTGTTGTCAACTAATGTGTGCCAAAGGAGGTTTACAAGACAAGATCTAAGGTTTACAAGACAAAGGCTCTTCTACCTCCCAGGTGAATGAGGAAACAGGATTTGTACTGAGTCAGTGGCTGATGCTGAGCCCAGGCAGTGTCATGTCGTACCTAGTTCCATGCAGTGCCACAAAGACTATTTTGGTTTGCCCCAAGGAACTTCCATTCTCAATTAGCCGCCCACCTGCTGTTCTGTGAGCTCCTTATGGCAGAGATCTCTGCCCATGGAGCTTCTGGTGACAACACACTAAAGAGAAGAGCACGATTTTAAAGCTCTGATGCCTTGAGACTCTTCTTCCCATCTGTTCACTTCTGATCAGAGGGACGGGTCCTTTGCAAGGGTGCAGGGCTGCTAGATCCAGGCTTTGCCTGGGGAAGCTGCCGTTCCCAGGAAGGGTTTAGCAGGAATCTCAGAAGTTGTGTACAGATTGAGCCAGGCTTCAGCTGAAAAGCTGGGTGGATAATGCTATGGTCAAGCCTCCAGTGAAGCAGTTAGGCCACCTGCTACTCCCTTTAGATGGGAGCAGGATGCTTACTGGAGGGCTTCTCAGGAAGGGAATATACTTCTAGGTACCCCATGTGAATGGGGTTCTCTGGAGGAGTTAACAGTGAATACCTTTTCCCTAATCATTCACAGCTAGGATTTAGATTTATTTTTCCTTTCACATGCCTCCTCCTCTGCATAGCACTTTTGTCATAATTGCCAGAACATATCCTGTCTTCAGTCTGTGCTGGGATGAATCCTGAGGACTGGATGAGAAGTGGTGGTAGGATATGGCCCTAAAACCCAGCAGCTTGTGCTTCCTGCAGGAAAGTTGCTGTCTAGGGCAGCCCTTCTAGAGCTCAGCTTACACCCTCCACTGCAGCAGAGTGAGCACAGTCCTGAATAGCAGGTCCATGGGAAAAATTCTTTTGTGTCTTAGTCTTCAGTAGATGTGCTATGAGCTACCTAGTGGTATTAGGTCTAATCATAGGCGTTTTCCCCTTAAAGCTGTGGCTGGATTTATGTTGATCACTTGAAAACAAATCTCACAGATAGATTTAGTAGAAGAATGTGTAAAGCCCCAACCCCCAAATGGTATTATGTAACCAATACAGTATTTAAGTGCCCCCTGTGTAAACTAACTGAAAAGCCTGCTGTTTGCCTTCCTTGCCTCTGTTGTGTATTGGTCAACCAAAGCCAGGCACTCTGTTTGCTGTTCTGATTACTATTTTAAAAGGAAAGATCCATAGGATCATGTTATCCAGAACGTGAAAAAGACTTAAACCCCACTCACTGGGCTTAGAGAGGGTTCTGGGGCTGGCTGATGGCCCTCTCTTGGGCTGCCCAGCACCACAGATTGCCAAGGGAGCTCATGCACATGCACATCAAGGATAGAACATTACACAATGCACTTTGTCCCTTTATTTTGGCATGCGTGATGCAGCAGGTCTCAGTGGCCTCTGCAACCTCAGCCATAAGGTTCATCTGAGCTCAGCACAGATGAAGACATGTTATTGTAGGGTCAAGGAGATGGTGGGAGTTAGCAGACCAAATGGGAACATGTTCCCACTGCTATATCTAGAGCTGGTATCAGGTGGATTTCCTTCTTTGAACCAAGCGGAGTTTGTAGGCTTTCCCCCTAATTTACTGTTATTGATCTGCCATCAGCTCCTTACCCAGTTAAATCCTTTATTCAAGGTGCTGGATCTTAGGAGCACAGTGGTTTCCCATTATTGTTATAATCTTTTGCGAAAGAGAGATTCCCCCTTCTCAGTAATGCACCAAAGTGGAAGTAATAGCTCTTTTTTTCTTCTTGCATTTGTCCTTTCCTGTTTCATTCACCGATTGAAAAATGGCTAAAGAGCAGCCCCCATTTCACCTCCCCTTTTCCCTGATTGACTCAGCAGCTCCTGGGACAGAGAGAGGAAAGGGGCCTCGAGGTCATAACCTTCACAATCTTCAAAGCCCCTGCCGCTTCCAGCAGCTGTCACAGCTCTCACTGACCATATCCCCAGAAGGTCAGCAAAAAAATAAACACTGGGGCCCGACAGGTCCCCTTCTCATGCAAACTGGCCATTTCCCTCCCCAGCTCCCATTCCATGCATAGATTACACAGAGGAGACCCCCTTGGATTTGCACAGAGCTATGCAAGAGCAAAATGCCACAGAAAATAAAAGCAGAAGGGCTTCCTGGGCAGGCAGGGTGGGAAAAAAGAAAAGCAGTTTCCTGAGCTCTCCATGCCCACCCACAGGCTGCTGCAGCCATTTTGTGTGCGCAAAGCCTGAAGGTGAAGCTGAGGAGGGGGCTGACTTTTCCCTGGGAGAAAGACTGCAGGGAAGGATTCAGCTTTTATATCTGCTTGTGCATGTGAGGGACAGAAGACAGAGAGAATCCAAAAGAAATAGGAAATGAAGCATAGACTGTAAAAGCCTTTTCATTAGGATTAGCTTGCATCCCCCTCCCACAGCCTGCCTGCTTTCTGCACTCACCTTCCTCTGCAAAAAGTCATGATGAAGCAGAAACAGTGCCAGGGAGAAGCACAGGTTCAAAAGGCCAGAGTGGAAAGGTCCTTTGCTAAAGGAAATACCCCTCACCAGCTCTCTTTTATAGAAGTATCCATTTCACCATGGCCACTAATAATCAAAGGGCTATTTCCTGGCCCTCTAAGCACAGCTCCCAGATGCAGTGCTGTTTCTCAGGTCCATTATTACAAACCCGTACCCTCCCACCCCACATGCTCGCTTCCCTACCGGTGCTCCACCGCTGAACCCAGCACCAGAGCATGACTCGAGCCCGGTCTTCAGGCTCCATAGTGAAGGAACACGCTCGTTTTCCTATTAGCGTTTCCAACCTCTCCCCACCAATCCCAACGGGCGCGTAGCACACAGGATCGCCGGACAAAAACCCGTCGAAGGGGGTTTGTACCTGCGTGTGTCTGCGGGGGAGGCGGGAGGGGCTGGTGACCTGCAAGAAAACCCACCAGGAAGAAAAGGCAGCGACAGGGGACGTGGGA
>NW_009917585.1:0-10878 GCF_000696875.1 Nestor notabilis | reverse complement strand
GGCTGGGATGGAGACGGGGCTTCAGAACTGAGGAGCCCTCCTGGGCAGAGCGGGTATGCTTCTGTAAGACAGCACCTGCACCGAGGAATAGCCCTGCTGACACGCTGCTGGAGATCTGCAACAGTGCAGCCTTGGACATGGATATTTATGTGGTTGTTTATAAGCAAAGCAGAACGTTTTTGGCCAGACAGGGCGTTGAGGCATCGAGTCCAAGTCATGGTTTGCCTAGAAAGGTTGTACCGGAGGATCCCTGAGAATCCTTCCAACCTCCTGTTCTGTGATTCTAGAATTTCTCTAAAGGCCATCCATCTGGAAAATGCCAGGAGATGGTTTTATAAAGCAAAAGCAGTTAAAACCTTTTATGTATGCATTTCTGCGCAAGCAGCCAAAATGACAAAATACAGGAAATAAAGAGGCGTTAAAGAGTTTATCCTATTTTTATGTGCTTGTAGACAAATATTACTGTGCTGAGGAGATTGGTGGTAGGTAGTCCTTTCATTTCAGAAGACTGAGAAACCTTCTGGAAAACAGAGCAATGTAATAATGAAAACTATCATAATAACATCCATCGGGCTCCTATTTATTTCATTTTTACTTTGTGGTGTTGGGTGGGTTTTCTTACTTAGGCCAAAGAAGAAAGAATAGTTGTCCTGGAAACTGAAAATGCTGCTCTTCATCTAAAACTTGCAAAGGTAATTATTGTTTATTTTCCCGAGAAGAGTTGTTATGAAAATAAAAGGTAAAAAAGACACTGAAATCTGCCTTCCTGTTTTCAGGTTTTGAACTCTTTACCTGTTGGGGAAATCTGTGAAAGGATTAAGGCTCGGCATTTCTTTGTTTCTATTGATTTATTTATAAATCATAAATGGTAGCAGTAACAATAGACTGATTAACTAGAGCTTGGCATACATTTAAATAATTGCTGTTGTTTTAAATCTATGAAAGTGAACTGAGGGAATGGTTCTGCTAGCATTAAATACAGAATAGTGCTTTCTGCTTGCAGGGAAGATGTTTGTCTGAAAATCAAAGATAGATTTTGAAGGAATACTTTTTAGACATAATTAGGATCATGCTTCAAAAAGGAGTGTTCATAGAGTGCAGGAAAGACATTTTGTTATCACTAGTCTTACCAGAGATGCCCTTTTGCATGTCTTCATAGCACTGGTGTTCCTCTTGTGTAAAAAAGGCAAGGTATTGCTCCAGAAGTCAGTCACAGAGTGCACAGCAACAACGGGATGCCCTCATTTCCTTATATCATTCTACAGAAGTGCATGTTGTTCCTAGACCATTATTGAAACAAGGAGCAGCCTGCGATAATGTTTGGGGTCTCCAGAGGTGGGATTTCAGAGATGTAGAGAATTTTGAGTATCGATCTGCACTGCTGGAATAGAGCCAGCTGTATTAGTTGTGGTACAGACTGTTGGCCAAGAGTTTCTAATCTGGGCTGAAACATTAGATGGTTGGGTGACCTCAGGAAAGCCATTTGCCCTCCCTGTGGGTTTATTAACACCTGTGGATAAAAGTGGGTTTAACCTTTTCCAAAGCCTCACTGGAAGCAGATGGTACATCTGAAATGAGTTTTGCTAGGTATACGGAAGAATTTACTCCAAGAAAATATTGCTATTATTTTTGTTCTGCTTTATAATATTTACCAAAAACCTTAAGTATGTCAGCTGATTTATTATTTTTTTTTATTGTCACAAGTGCAAGAAATAAATTGTTATGGTCACTAAGATGCATTAGATGTAGGAAGAAGTTATATGAATATTAGATAATGGAACCTTGTTTT
Organism: Nestor notabilis; assembly: GCF_000696875.1. Taxonomy (NCBI): domain Eukaryota; kingdom Metazoa; phylum Chordata; class Aves; order Psittaciformes; family Psittacidae; genus Nestor; species Nestor notabilis. Next base: position 9,089 of record NW_009917585.1, on the reverse strand, counting down.
CCAAGGTTTCATTTTCCAGCACTGTTTCAGTTTATTGGAAAATGTGCTGAAAGATACGAGCACCTACGGACACAAGAGGAGCATAGCAGTGTTACCACCATCACTCAGAAACAATGTCAAATGATGCATGGAAATACTCTGCAATTAACCTTGTGTTGATGTTTCTAATTAGGTGGTTATTTAAATAGACTTTCACTTATTGGTTAGTTTGCCCCAGCAATGTGAAAGCATGAACTCAACTGACATCTGTGAAATAGTTCTACCTCAATTGAAGAGACTCTATTAAAAAGAACACTAATTTTAAAGAGATGAATGTGTAAGGTTGTGCAGTGTTGCACCCTATCTCCCACTATTTCATCAGTTACGCTCACAAAAAAAGCTCTTGCCCTCAGCTATCAATCACTGACCCTTCAGATCTGCTGGTGAAGCTGCCTGATTGATTGAGCTGTAACAAGTTCAGTCACAGTGACCAGGGTTAACAGAGGTCTCATTCTTAACTTGTAAAAGCTAATTGGATTCGTTTTGGCTGAAGGGAGTTAGGGAGCTGTGAAGACAAACTTGTGACGATAGCTATAAATTAGGATTTGCAGTGTAAATGTTTGTCTATGGGTTGTATCAGGCTAATAAAAATGTTACGTCTTGCTGTAGGCCTTCCCTTCCTTATATCCTTACGACAATCACAGGTACAAGCACTGCCACTGTTTTCTGCAGCCCAGTTTATTTCAATCTTGACAGCATACTGTAAGGGTTGTTATTGAACATAAGAAGCCAGATTCTTTCTCTGTAGGCTTGCTTTTGCCTGTTTGGAAATGTGTTTGTCTACCTGCATGCCCCTAGTTTTTATTAGCAGTCCTTGAGGTCCTGACCCTGCAGCCTTCCTAATCCTTCCAGTCCTGATCCTGCAGCCTTCCATACATAAAGCCAAGTCTGCCAGAAAGGATCTGATTGCAGAACTGAGATTTTACTTTGGAGAATGCTATTAAGTAGTTCAGTTTCACTTCTGTTTATAATAAAGCTAACTATAAAAAGTTTTATAGTAGTTTTTTTTGCCTCTTATGCACGAGCACAGATTCTGGCCTTGGAACAAGTCTGATGAATGCTAAAACTATTTTAATGGAGAAAACCTCAAAACCAAGGCAGCATTTGCAATAAAGATAAACTTGATAGTGGAAGTGATGAGAAGTTGACTGCAATGACAGTAGAATCAACCATTCCACTTCTATTGTTCATGTTGAACAAAATGTGGGGTCAGGGGGAACCTGTGCAGATGGTGGAAAATGTATTAGATGTTAAAAGTAGGTTTTAACTAACCTAAGCTTATTTAACAGTAAGGCTTGAGTACTGCAATTGCTTACATCTATGCTTAACTTTTCACATGTGATTAGACCTACTAATTCTGGTGTGCTACTTGTATGCATTTTTGTCAAGTATATTTGTAAATACTGCTTCTGAGTAACCCGAGTCCTGAATATCCTCAAAGGAAAAGAACATGTGAACACTGTATAGAATCAGTCTCAATGTCTGGGAGCTTAAAGCCTGTGACAAAAAATAAATAAAAAATTGTTGTTGGTTTGGGTTTTTTGTTTCATTTTTTTGTTGGTGTGTTTTGTTTTGTTTTGTTTTATTTTTTTAGTAATCTCTTTCTACTATTTCTTTTCCACAAAATAATTCTTTATGTTAGTGTTAAGCTGTATAGTTGTGCAGGACCTCCAGTTGCACTTTTAAATAGAAGATGCATGCTTTATGAAGGTGAAAAAGCCACATGAAAAGGTTGGCTTGGATAAGTGAAGTACTTTTCTTGGAAAATGTAATCTATCTTTATTTTAACAGCTCCAGGATGTTGTATTGTTTTTGCAGATGTCACCTGTAGTTAAATTACAATTAAATATTTACTTTTTACCTGTCATTATCAGATGATGTAAGTAGATTTAGCTCTTTCATGCTGTATTCTTCTATGCTTTGTTAATTTAAATAACAGGGAAATGCAGCCTGTATGGCCTGCAGAAAGTATGGCCTGAATAAAGTAGGAAATAAGTCTGTGCTAGGGACAAGGTCATTCCAAAAATAAAGAAAGAGACTATTAGTACTAGTTAAGGATAGATGTCAACAGGTGGCAGGGGAAAGTAGGTGAAGAAGTTGCAGCTCATTTTAAGCACAAGGACTGTCAGTAAATGGTGAAAATGCAGTTTGTCACATAACACAGATTCTGTTGTATTACATAATTTCACAAGTACTCTACAGAGATCTCTTTTGTGTGTTCCTGACCTTCGATATTTAAAGTTGCACTACTTTTTTTTTTCTCCAACATTTAAAAAAAAATTTGGCCATAAGAATTGCTTTTGCCTAATAAGTAATTTTAGATTATTAGAAAGCATTTTTCTCCACATCCTTTAAAAGTTGCTTTGGTTGCTTTGATCACTGAAGACACAGCTTAGTGCTTTATTGGTACCATTTTGCACTACTGCAACTCTACAGAATGTAGTGGAATTGGTGTTAGCAAGAAGCTAGAGCAATGAACAGTAAGTTGAGGGCTGTCTATTACCAGCTTCTTCAGGACTTCAGCGGTTAACAGGTGTTTATATGTGTCCTTGTTCTATTTCATGTCCTTTCAGAGACCTTCCTGCAGTAAACATAGTTACCAGAAGATAGCTATGTAACCAGCCCTTTTCCCTATGTAAAGGCAGTTTTAACCATTTAGATACACCTCACGCATAAGTAAGAGGTCTTAGGTACTGCAAATGCATGTTAGTAATCTGCTGCTGAGGTTTACCACCCTAAGGAAGTAGAATCTTGTGATGTTAGCCAGTTGCCTCGAGGTGATCCTTCACATGACTTAGAAAAAGGTAAAAGCAAAGAAATTATGTATTCACATCATATGTGATCAGATAGTTGGATTAAAAATGTTTACAGGAAAAAAGGGGACAGAAGGCAACAGAAAACGTGTGCTTTAAAGTGATTTTTAGCTGATTTGTTTGGGTTTCTTTTTTTAAACAGTATCAAGGGTTGGCTGGAAGAAGCACTAATGAAGTATTGCAGCTCTACTCTGCTCATGGCCAGCAGCAGAAATTGCAGAGGAGTTCTGTTCTAATCCAGCTGTATGGAGCAATAAAGGTAAAGACATTTAGTAATAACATGGGCATGATCTATGCCGTGAATATTTACATGCTTATCAAATACAGTAAAACCCAGGAAATGGTCAGATATGAACGTGATATATGGTTTTATTGTGTTCACAGCAGTGCTTGCAGTGAGGGGTGGCAATGCCCGAGTTAGCTTAAAATTTGTAGTGATTTTGCAGCAATAGGTTGCAAGGTCAGCTTGAGAAGCTGGTGGAAGTGGCTGCTTCTGAGCTCCAGGATCTTGTGTGTAGGTGCTATCAATATCTGAGCTAGATATATGTGTAATCAAAACCTTGCAATCCCTGATTTGACTATCATATGGACATCCCCTAAAAAAAATTGTGATATCCTTTAACCAGATAGGCAGATCCTTTATAAAAGCATTGGAGAGCTCCATTGATTGCACTGTGAGTTCTGCTTTGGCAGACCTCACCAGAGGGAGTAGTTTGCTCTATGCTCACTCAACTTGTCTCAATTTTGCATGAAAGAGACTGGAACTCTTCTGCCAGTGCCGTATTATTTTCCTCTGCTGAAGTACTTATTCCTTAAGTTACCCCATAGAATAGTGAATTCCTTTTAGGAACACTGACAAATGTCAGCTTTTCTCAAGGCAGCACTGAATGCCTGTATAAAATAACTGAAAAGTACCTAGGGAAAGAAAGCTGATTCTTAACAGGCAGAAGGATGTGCATAATTGTAGCATAGTTGGACTAGATGATTTGTAGTTCCGTTCCAACTGAACTGTTCTGTTCTAATTACAGTGATTCTGCTTAGTAAATTCTGTGGTGGTGTTTTATATCTTAGGTTAGCTAGAGCAGCAGAACTGCTTGTGATGCAGTAACAGTGGACTGAGATGGTTTACTATCAAAGATCAATAAATGTTAGGCGAGAGACCAAAGATCTCCCAATAAAAGTCTAGATTAATGGTAATCCCATACCCATAGTAAAAAACAAAACCCTAAAACTTCTTCCCAGTTCTATTTTGTGGCTTTTGAGAATGAGAAAATGCAGTGATTTTTCTCCTTTTAGTTTAGATTGTTTTATCATTGAATCTAGTCTATTAATACAAGGTGTGTAACCCCACTGGAAAAATAAGATGTCACAGAATATGGCTATTCTCACAGGAAGGCCTCGAACTGGCTTATTTAAGAAATGACTTAGAGTGAAGCTTAGCAAATACCTCCCAATCGAAGTGTGGAAAATGAATGCCATAAGGGATATATAGATCACAATTTTCCATTGGTAATTCTGTATATGTCATATAAGTGGGCAGAAGACACACATGCTCACACACACTCATTTTTGTTTGATGAAATAAGAAAGAGAGTTATAACTGAAGCTGTGTTATGGTCGAAGCATGTACCACAACATGGTTAAGGATTCATAAAGCCTTGTTGAAGTTTTTGGGAAATGACATTGCTAAATATCTTGCAGGATCCTCCTCTAAACATGCTGAAAGATATACTGAAGACCTCCCTTCACCAAGTAGAGGGCTGTTCCTGACTGTGGTATCTCACCATAATTATTTGTGGTGGTGGTATGTTGGTTCTTCCTTAACTGCTGCTGTTGTGTCTTAATAACGTATTTTTTGTTCTTGCTGAGAAGGGGCTTAAGCGTGAGCTGAAGAGCCTCCATTCATTCGCTCTTGAGCTTTCAAAAGACTTTCAGCGTCAAAGCAAGACTTATCTTTACCAAGTTTTGACAGCAGTCCAAGGGATACAGCTGCAAAATGAAGCAATGCAAAGTAAGACTCATTGCACTGATATTTCAAACACGTAACACCAACGTTGTCGTTGTTAAATGTTACTAACGTTAAAAGCTTGAGTTTGATTTTTGAGGAATGAGTCACTGAAATTGTAGCACTTGGTTTTTGTTTGACATTAGATCAGCAAGGCGTTCTGAAGCGTTAGAGTACAAATACATCTGCAGAGGTTATGACTGATAATTTGGATTTAGCTTTTATGTTGATTGCAGCTGCTACTAGACTGCTGCTGAGCTGGCACAGCTGTAACATTTTTAATCTGAAGTTCTCAGGCTTGTTGTCTTGACTATTTTAGAACAGTGGAAGAAAGAACATGTTGCTTTAGTTGAAATTTGTCTGCTTTTGATTGATTGTACCAGAAAAGGACTTGGGTAATTTCAGAGATTTCTGAAAATACTGTCTGAAATTAGAACAGACTGGATTTTTAATATTTCTGTACATCACAGAGACAATTTTACTTGCAAATCAAAAGCCACTCACTAGACTTCCCATTATGCTGGTATAGCTGTTTGTGTGACCACGCACAGATCAAGTAGCTAATCCAGGACAGAGGTTCACCTGCCTCTGGAAGCAGTTGTGTGAGCACAGCAGGAGGTTTGGTGCAGCACGGAATGGGAGGGGATGAAAAGCTCCTTAACCAGGACTGCCAGTTAAAGAAACATAACAATCCTGAACATGTTTGCAAGCCATCACTCTTCTACAAGTGTTAGTCTGATTAGATGTAGAGTCTAGATGTTAGTTGATGTAGAGTCTAACTGCACTCAGTGGTGCTTAAACAGAAAAATCATCATTCCCAGCTCCCAGAAGGTTTCCATATAGGTCAATGAGATGGACAAAATGTGGGGGAAAGAGATGTCATAATGGCTGCAGGCATGTAATGACTACTTTTCTTGAATAATAAAGAGCAGGTTATTAGTATTAAAAACAGATGCACCCAGTGGCTGCCTCTAGGTATGGACAAAAATACAACTTCTGAATAGCTTGTAGCTGATGCCAAGCGGAAAACTAGGAAAATGTTAAGTAAGTGTTTATATTTATAACTATATAACTCCACTTTCAGAAAAATAAAAAGTTCGGAAACAACTTGTGCATTAGGAAACTTGTTTTGTGGAGCTTCTGGTAAAGAAGTTTTTCTGCACTTCATGTAAAGCTTTACAGAAGATGGACATTCAAACTGATGGTTCACTCTTACAAATATCTATATGCCATCTGCTAAATGCAATAACTTGACTCATTCTCTGCAGATTGCAGTCCTTCACCTCTTTGCTTGAAAGCCCTGGTGTCAAATTAGGAAGCCCCAAGGTCGATTTCTGTTTTCATAGTCATCTTCACCATAGGAGGGCTAGTTAGAAAAAAAATTGAATAATTAGGGCGTAACTTAACTGAAACTGGATGTATAATGTCCAGTAGGCTTCTCAGAGTCCTCATGAAGGGACTATTTAAGTACTGAAACAAAGTAAGTTTTGTTTTTTTTCTTTGAAGACTCAAGAATGACAGAGTACCCTTAGTACCTGTTGCTTTACTGCTTATTTATGAGACTCCAAAGTGTGTGTACACAAATTTATAAATGAAGATACATATTATGGAGATTACTTAATCAGTGGATTCCAACCTCCTATTTTGCAAAATACTGTATGATTAGAGGTCAGTGACTGTACGAATCACTTTTACAATTTATGGTAACATATTTGCATGTGATTCTCCAAAGTAAAAATATGCTAGTGTTACTCCACATTTTTCTTAGTGAAACTCCTAGACTTTGATTCTCCAACTATTGACAGCATGTATATTACAAAAATAAGATCTATGAAATCTCAAATGTAGACAAATGTCCCTTTTTTTATTTATCAGATTTTTAGCCTATACCAGAGAGCATAAATCATATGTGTAACATGCTGAGACTGGTGGCCATCCTGCTAACTCAGCTCTCAGACCGTGGCTTTGACTGATAATCTACATCTTCAAACTGCTCACTAATTGCTGGAGGAATTGATAGCCCACTGGGGTTCCTAAAAGCTTGCTTTTTACACAAGTTTACAGTCACATTGTGTGCCTTCTGGGCTGAGTGTTTGTTTTAGGCCTGCTCAGTGTTCATGTAATTGTAATGAAATATAACCATTTGTGAAGTTAGAAGGAATTTGTAATGATCCATATTGCTCTCCTCGGTTTTGTGAAGCAGACGCCCTGGTGTTCAAAAGATCAATCTTTTTAATGAAATCCTACCCACGAAGTGAGTGCACCTATCTCAGAAGGGATCCTCATAGCTGTTTTACAGGATTAGTAGCACTATACATGAGTATAAATGATAGGTTAACTTCTTGTAAAGTTATCTGGCATGAATCTAATAATCTGCAAATATGGCATGAGCCTTGCAAGTGACAGCCCCATTCAGAAGCAGTTTGCTTCAAGTTTAGGTTTCAGGCTTCACTGACGCATAACATTAACTAAATCAACACATTTGAACTGTATTTAAATATCTTGTATTTTTGATTGTTTTTCAAGATTTCACATGTATACCTGTGGTAATTATCTGTAACTTAATTATCTGTAACACAACAAGAAGTATGATGGGATTTTTCAGGTGTCTAGTAAATCAGGAACTGACCCTCCTAATTAAAGTTTGGTAGAAGTTAAAAAGGTTTATGCTCGTATTTCATGAGGTGCTACTGGAAAATTCATTTTGTGAAGTCACGGAGTTCAGTTCTTTGAAACTGCTTTCTTCTAGTGTTTCAGATAAAAGCTTTTGATCTTGAGCAGTCTCTACAAGAGGTGACAGAGAGATATGAGAAAGAAAAGCAAAAAAGGAGAGCTCTGCATAACAGCTTAGTTGTAAGTATATTTAATGACAGATCATTTTCTTATTTTGTTATAACTATACTCACAATTTCCTCACCAATGAAACTAATGAATATACTTTAAATGAATATATCACCTCTCCCAGCTGTGTTATATATAATACATTTCTTTGCTGGGCCCCATTTGTCTTGCAGTAAATCCCACCCCATTCTTTGTACACAAGCATCTTCCAAATGTGCTCATGCAACATATTTCCCTAAGGAGTATCATACATTTTGAATAGTGGACAAAACTTGAGTTTCTTCATCCTCTTCTCTAAATTTGGAGCTTCTGAAATTGTTTTAGAATTCATAAAATGATCAGCTTGCAATTGCAAAGTGGCCATGTGTTATTTTTCCAAATATACCCATAGCTGTATCCTGCTCTGCCATTAGTGATGGTTCATTTGGAATTAATATTTTCCTTTTTACCCTTTAACTTTGCTTTCCCTCCCTAAGCCACAAATGTCTCATTTTGGGTTGCCTGATTCAGGACCTGATTTTTAGAAACACAAGCCACCTTCAAACAAAATTATTTTAAGTTCTTCTTTCTGGGAAAATGAATCTCTTAGTTAAAAAGTACTTACCTTCCAAACTCTGCCTTGCATTGCAGTTTACGGAAAGGATATTCCCCAAGGCACTGGGGAGTTAATGCCAGTGATCACTAGTCATCACAGGCAAGCTGTTTTCACTGATATAAAATGAGAAGAACTGATCACCAACAAAAAGGAAGGAAAAACATCAGGTCAGATAAACTGAAGTCTGAAACAGCCTGCAGAGAAAAATCAGTTACTGGCTTTTTAGTCATGTAAGAACAAACAGTGGAGAGGAAAAGGTACAAAATGTTTTATATTCTACATCTTCCTCGGGGCTGATGGAAGAGAAATGGAGAGTGTAATCTTGTATGTTGGGTTAATAGAAGAAGCTCAAATAAAAAGGAGACTGAAGAGAGGAAAATGGCTCAGATTGAAAGCCTTTTTCTCAAGTGTTTTTTCGAACTTCTCAAGGCAGATGGTATTGATGCTATTTTCTCTCCACAGACACTAAAGCTGTGATGTTGTAAACACCTGCTTTCCTTAACATGTTCCTGTCTGCTTCACAAATTCCAGTGTATTTGTCATGTTCAGTAGTTTGTGTTAAATACATCTTAATATTCAAATCCTAGGAACTGAGAGGAAATATCAGAGTCCACTGCAGGATCCGACCGTTGCTACCTTTTGATGCTGCTGCTGGGTGTTTGATATCACAAGATAGGTAATTTATTTTGGTTGTATTAGACCTTAGCTGACTCATAATTACTACACAGAGAAAACCATAGTTATACATACGTGAGAATATCTGCTTTACTGATTGTCCTGGGTTCAGCTACAGCAG
>NW_009917584.1:0-5500 GCF_000696875.1 Nestor notabilis | reverse complement strand
CCGCCTCCGCTGCGCTTGTCCGGCTGCTGCGGGAAGGGCTTCCCTACTTCCCGGTCTTATTTACAAAAAGACAGGCGCTGATTTCTCATTAAACTCGTTATTTCTTCTTTCCCATGCTGAAGTAATACGGTTTACGTGGTAATGCTATTGTGCCGTTAATGGGGCACTGTCCTAGTTGATTGCACAACGTCAAGCATTGATTGGATATGGCTTATCAATTTCATGACACTGTTTCATCCAGGACGTTGAGGATTTTCTCTTGTTATTATATGGACATCCAGAATTTACTGCTTGTAACACTTCATTGTCCATCATAATTTACTCTGCTTTCCTTGCTTTATGTGAACTAGTTATACTGGAGATTCTTTTAAAAAGTTTATCATTTAGCCTCTTTTAGTAGCTACTCAACATAGTTACTGAGTGCAGGCCTTGTGGTACAGCACATGAACTTCTGCAGAAGTGTAATCCAGTAATTTCCTTTTATACTTCTGTTTCTTTTGAGGTATATAATAGTAACCTCAAGAATCCCTGTTAAACTTGGAACCTAATGTAAAAAAGAAGTAGTAAAGAACAGTGCATGAATCGGGACAACCTATCAAGTGCTTGAATGAAGCTAAGGCAAAGAAATGTATGGTTAGGCCCTTGAGAGAGTCACACATTTAAATAAACCCACATTCAGAGGTGGTGAATAATTTCCAGAGTTCTGTTGTGTCTTAAGCAAAATCATAACGGATTACAACTTGGAGTGGCAGCAATAATTGTCTTTCTCTAGCAGCAGCCTTTGTAATGTCTTAATATATGACTGTGAATGAAGATACTGGGTCCAGGTTTTGTTGGAGTGCTCCTGTTTGATAGCTTGGAAATTCAGTATGAATACTGACACTTTTAGTACACTTTTGTCATAGCTACATTGCTGCTGAAGAGGCAGCCACGCTACTTTTCACATTTGTTTTTCTAATAAACATATACAACAAGGTCCTTGTTGGAGGGATGTATTTTTTGCACCTTGCAGTTCGATCTTTTCCCAGAGGGGGGAGGTATCTACTGAGAGTGTGTGCGTGGGGAAGGAGGAAAAGCATGAAGGACAAAATCGAAAGTGCGCAAAGTAAAGTTAAAAAAGAAAGGGAATAAAATAGGTGTTTCTAGGAATCAAGTCTATGTATAAATTGTATTTTGGACAAATGAGATCAAATAAATGATTAGTTTTCTAATTCGTTCTTAGTATAGTGAGGACTGCGTGTGTTTTAGTGGATTTTTATAAGATGAAGGTGAGTTGCCTGTAGGGAATGCTAATGTCAGATTCACACCAGATACCTGGCATTATCTTTCAAAACACCATCTGTCAAGCTTTCTAGAGATACATTTTAGAGCCTAATATATGATGGCTGTTAAAACAGTTTCAGTAAGTTAAGAGTACAGCTACTTTAAGGAAACAAGAATTAACGTACTGGTTGCTGCTGGATATAAATACAAGGGAAATGCACAGAACCAGCAGATTTTTTTTCTTTTTGGATGCCCGAAGAACATGGGACTGTTGTGCAAGGATCTCCATAATGTTGTATTTCTGGGATATGTCTGAAACAAAGCAATGCTTCCTGACTCTGGATTTCTTTTCTTTAAAACCTCATGTATGCTCAACTACCTACATAAAATAGTAGCCAGGTGTTATTTTTCTGGTATACTGAGCTTTCCTGATTGCCAGTAGGTTTTGTATAAAATGTGTGGCTTTGAAGGTTTTTGCTTCAAGTCGAGAGCCTCAAGCATTCACTCTGACTTGAAAGTGCTGTGATTTTTCATGTCAGTTGCTAGAACCTGAGGTTGAGACATGCTGCTGTGTGAAGCTGCAGATGGGCACACAAGTGATAAGCATTCCAGAAATATGTTTCAATTTATGATACTCGATTTTTCTCATAAAGACATAACCCTGTGTTTTTCCCTGTTGTTTTTTTTTTTTTTTTTTGTTGTTGTTGTTTGCTTGATTTATTCTTTTTCCTTGTGTGTTTTGGTGTACTTAAGTAATCTGTTGCCTTTAAAATAAGTTGTGTTTGTAATATATGTCTGTGTCCTACAGGCTGACCTGTGTCAGATAAATACTTGCATCAGTAGCTATTTACCCCTCACCACTGAGGGATCAATAGAAATTATTTACTTTAGCCATTTTTTGGGTTAGAGCCTACATGGTGCAATGTGTGGCAAAACCCACGGAAAAGGGACATTTCCTGTGGCAGAGAGTTTGCATACTTACCAAGCAACACAACGAAAGATGAGGAAAGGTGTATCTTAGAAGTGCTAGTGCCATCTTCGATACAGAGTGTGAAGTCATAAACGAGTAATTTCTCTTAAAACAAAATCATTGAGGGGAACCTGTGGTGGATTCTGAAAATGAACCCAATCTCTAAATGAATAATATAGTGCCTTAATCAGAAGATAATAAGATATTCTATTTCCTTCTGGGTCATTACCTGTTTCATACACAAGTGGTTTCTACATCATTATTACACTACTAGAAATGAAAAATCCACTTAAATCATACAATGATTTGGGTTGATCATCTAAGTTCCAAGCCCCCTGCCATGGTCAAGGACACCTCTCCTCATATATTAGAAGATTATAATATTCTGATAGTATAATCAGCAGTGAAAACAAAAGACATTTTTTAACTGTGATGAGTAGCCAAACTCTAAAGAATAGGCAAATCTCCATCTGTTGGAGAGAGGTTTTCTATATTAACTGAACTATTTTGTATACCAGGCTGTTACAGGTGCTGGAAGGATCATGCTGTTTCATGGATATTTGTAAATGATTTTATTGTAGACTGTTACAGGTAGTTATTTTCTTAGGTAAGATTGTACTGCTTCTAGCCAGGAGATATCCTGATCAATGTATGACATCAGATAAGGCTTGATCAGATGAAAAATGTCAGAAGTGAAGAGCTTTTTGTTGAGCAGTACCTTTCGTATTTGTGTTTATGCCACAGCACACTCTAAAGCTCTAGTGAGAACTGAGAGCTTCTCTGTTCTAGTGCTACTTCCTGCCATGGTTGCTAATGAATTGCATATGTGTGTTATTTTTACATGTATGTAAATATTTATTACTTTGTGTTAGATGTCTATGATTATGAATATAAATATAAATGTGTGACTTCAGCTGTGAAGGTGTGGATGACATAGAAAGCTACCACCAGCTAGAACTGTTGGTAGTTCAAAACTTGTTTTATATCAGTGTTGTTTTTAATAAGTTGAAGTGTCAGCTAACTGTCTGTATACTTTTGGAGAAAACCAAATTCTATATATGTGTGTATATTTATATGTGTGTGGCTTTGGACTATCTTGCATAGTATATTATTAAAGCTAGCTATGTGTTTTGTAATATGAACATAAAGAGCTATTGGAAGAGCTGTCCAAAGTAAGATCATCTCTCCCCATGGAAATACCAGCATTACTTGGGTAATGAGGTAGCTAATTTCTCTATGTAATGACAGTACAATTGACCTCAGACTTTCAGTTGGCATTTGGAAGGCAATAAGAATCAGGCCTTTAACTTTAATCTTAAGTCTCTAGATTATTCCACATGGCATAGCACAAGTTTGTTAAACCTCCAGTCGTGTCAATTAGACAGCTCAGCGTCATAAAGCTCCTTGTAGGACAGGGTATGATTATTCAAAAGGTGTATATAATTAATTACCGTTTACACTCAATAAGTATTAGTACCGTCTTTCATACAAGCATGCAATAAGTATTCTACTCTGAAAACTGTTGATGTAATGCAAATTCATTTTATTTCACGTTCAGGATTTCAATGCATTGTTGGCTTATTTGGGTTTTGGGTTTCTTTAGGCTCCTGGAGATTCATTTGTTTTTCATATAAGAAGGCAGATTTAGTTCATAAGTGTACGTTTCTATTAAAAACCTGGGATAATAAGAATATTGCTATATGATAATTATTTGTCTTGGCAATTTGGAAGATGACAGTCATCCTTGGCCCAAGATGTGAAAGCTGTTGGTCAAGTCTGTGTCCTGCTAAAGTCAGGCTCTGATACTTTTTAATTTTTATAAAATTTTCCATTGAAAACTACTTGAGAAAATGTACTTGCAAAATTGATTAGACAGCACAAACTAATATGTATTGATATTAATCTGTGAGTAGTCACTTTCTGCTTATGGTTTATCCTTTTCCTAATGTTTACATCAGGTGCGAAGAAATCTGTGTTCACAAAATAGTTTGTATTAATCATTTTTTTACTTTGCTGTCCCAAGGAATGGAAGATTGACTCAGGAAACACGCTGATGTTTAGAGCATGTATTTTAGATACCTTGGTTTCATTAGAAACTAGGTTTATATATCTGTCATTTGGATCCTTTTCAATAAAAAAGGAGTAATATCCGTGCAAGCTCTAGATGAATATGAGGTACTTAAAATTTCTATAATGCAGTGATGTGCATTACAGACTTGGTTGAAAGCTCACTAAAGCTAATGGGAATCTTCTATTGCCATTAGTGTGCTATCAGGCAATCCTTACACAAATATAATATGTTGACTGATGTAGCTAACATCTTTGTAATCATGACAATTGGGAGAATATACTGCAGGTTTTAGAACTGAGTTTTGATTTTTAAATTATTTTTTAAAGGTGATTTTATTTCTTTTTTTATATCATGCCATGACAACATGGTATGTGTTCCTAATCTTAGGAAGTGCTTTTGCCTAGCAGAATGTAATGCAGATGGATCCCAGGTGATAACCAGATTTAGGGAAAACAAAATACTATAAAATGTTAGAATGAATATACTAGCTACTTTACTACTTTGATAGTAAAAGCAGTTTAGATTTGCTAACTGGTGAAGGCAGCCTTCAGCAAAAATAAATACTTACAAAGCAACCTTTGTAAGCATTAAGACTGTAAGTTATTAATCATAAAAGGTGTGCTTGCTTAAGAGCAGGAAAAAAGAAAAAGATCTAAAAAGTAATAAAAACCTCTCCCTTTCAGACATCAGAAGCATCTTAGGACCATTTGATCTGTGATCTTAGAAAACATGTACTTTGAAACAGAGGGAACAATATAAATGCAATAACTGAAGGTTAGATTCTGATACCCTTGTGTGATTTTCTTAAACAACAAACAAACAATCCCAAAAAAACCCCTTCACCCATTAAATGGTGCTATTTGAATCGGTGGAGCCTGCTTAAGGCACAATTCAGTGCAAATAGTAGAATTTAGTACTTACTGTTAAAGAGAAGGTCAAAGGCATTTGCTGAGACTTATCTGGATGATCATGGCCTTATCAACAGTGTGTGCTATTTTTTGGCAGCAAGAATGTTTTCCTTGGAAGGAAAAGTGTTTTTTATTTGTTCTGGGAATTATTTTAGTAAGTTTCTTCCATTCTTAATTTCCTTAGTGTGTTCATTCAGGGGACTCTTAACTGTAATCATCCATTATGCCTCAAAGTATATATACACACATACATATATTATATATCTCTGTCTCAAATATATATATATA
>NW_009917583.1:0-21824 GCF_000696875.1 Nestor notabilis | reverse complement strand
TCCTCTCGGGAGATACTCACCTCGGCAACTGGAAAATTTTCTCCTAAGTATTTCCCTATAAATATATTATTTCAGTTAATAAGAAAATGACACACTTGATTTTATCTCTTAACTAAAAAAGAAATGGATCTACAAAAGCTTATCTCGGAGAATTCCATCCAGTTGTATGTGCTTTCAGTGTAATTAAAGAAAAACAAACCATTTTTTGATCATGTTCTATTCTTTAGTCATACACGTAAACCCCATTAAAATGAATGACACAAATGCTAGCTTAGGTAGGAAATTACATAACTATCTACTTCACTGTTTTCTCAGAGAGGCCATATTTGATGAAAACCAGCATTTTATGTTATTTTGAGTAAAGAAGTTACTCTTTCAGACTCTCATAATGTGTTGCTTGCTTTAGGAGAAGGCAAATACACCTAAAGCCCACTGAAAGCAGTGGAAGTTAGGTAGATAATATCTGTGAGGACATTGTGCTTTATATTACCAAATCTAGTTACTATCACACTTAATTTTCACGTACTCCACCACCTTTAACAGAAATACTTTGTACTTAGTTACTAATTGTTGCAAAACAAACTCCGTGTTTCTTAAGCTTGTTATGTATATATTTATATAAATACATGCTTGCATGCAATTATTTAGTTTGTATATAATTCAATATTTCAAGATGGAAAATCAGCTAGAACACATTCTTCTGAACCCAACCCATAGTTTTGCCTGTCACTGTATTTGCTTTGTAGCTGACATTTCACTTTGCCTCAGATATGTTGCAATAAGGGGAGATTCTGCAAGGCTTAATAGTAAAAGACCTGGTGGGAAATGTGTTGTTGATGAGGTTTAAGTATGTGTTTCTGTAGGTTTATTTGTAGGTTAGGGCAGGGCTGAGAACTTAGCAAGACCATTCAACAGGAAGAATAGTAAGAAAGAATGTTGAGAGTTAAGTGTCAATTTAAATTTTCAAATACTTTACCCAGAAAGGAGCATAAAAGTAAAAAACCCTGTCCTGTCAATAACTGTTTTTATATCCCTGTGTCTTACATCCAACTATTCAACTATTAAACAATTTGCTTTGTAGAAGGGAATTCTGTCAACAGGCTTCCTTGAGGATTGACCTGAGGAGGACATAAGCTTCAAGTAGCTCATCCAGGAACAGATCTGCATTTCATGCCTGTCTGTTTCAGAATTTTCCATGTAACTTTGTGAGTTTAATTTATTTTCTTCAATCTGAGCTTCCTCAGCTGTAAAGTAAGCTTAATAACACTTACTAGTCCTGGTTTTGCATTATAGTACATTCTTTAGGGGATAGACCAACGTTATATATTTGCATAGCAACACAACAAAATCTTGGCAAAGGCCAGCAAATGCTATTAAAATGCATAAAATAATAAAAAGTGCATTATCTTTACTTGCTTTTACTTTATGTCCTCCTAAATTCAAAGCAATAATTTTAGTTGAGGAGCACTATAATATATGATACCAATAACATCATATCACAACTTCCAAGTTCACTTTATTTCTTGAACATAAAACCTGCACAAGACAACTGTTAACAAAGAAATCTCTGGAAAGACTCTTCCCTTTTGAGGCACAGCAGTGATGGGTATCGTTCAGGCTCCATCTTTCTCCTAGCTGGTCAGATGACTTTCTTTAACCTAAGCAGCAGGTTGGGTGAGGGTCTCTAGGGTAGAAGTCCAACCTTCAAGACTTTTTTAACATTTGCTAATGCAATAGCAAAACAGAATTCTCTGACAGTGATTAAAAAAAAAAAAAAAAATTGGTTAGTGTAGTATCTGTTTATCTGAACGACACTATGCAGTATGCCTTTCTGTTTCAGAGAAGGTTCAGATGGAAATCTTTTATTGGGGTATTACACCAAAAAAAAAATTGGTAGTACACCAGTATAAAATATTCTTTACTTCTAGAGGTACATACTTTCTACCATGACAGCTACAGAAAGAGATTACTTTTTTACCAGAAGTCTTTCTTGCTAACCCTGAAATCTGTAAGAACCTGAGGTAACAATGAATCTGAAACTAAAAAGTAATTTCTGTGTAATGCAGTAATTGAGTGATTAGCAGTAGAGACAGAATTGATGAACTGTTTAGGGATAATTTGTGTATGTCTTCTTTCTTAAATTACTAAACTAAATGAGAAGTGGAATGAAGAAAAGCCCAGATAAGATAGAAATCAACTACGTTGTTCAAACTAACTCTGTAATTCCCTTAAGAGAACTGTAGCCACTGATTTTTTTTATATTTTTTTTTATAAGTCATGTAGTTTTTCATGCATTCTCTACAGGAATGTAGAATATGAATGAGATTAAGGTGCTGTGTTCTGATAAGAAAAAAAGGGGAAAAAAGAAGAAATAAGATTAAGACAGAACTGATTGTGTTAGAGAATAAAGTAAAGCAAACACACACTAGTTAGTTTTCTTATACAAATGGTCACTAACCAGTAAAATTTTGAAACCTAAAGGAGATTTTTTTCTTCAGTACATCCAGTTTCTTTCCCTTGACTGAGCTTTTCTTTCTAGTTTAATGCCAGAAGTTTGTAGGTGGCCATTATGTATTATAATCACAGAAATTATTCCTGTCTCATAATTACTGAACTACTCTAAGCACAGATGTACTTTAAGGAGCCTTCGGGGAAGTAGATTTAACTTTCCTCTGCTTCTTACTGGGTAAAAACTATTCACGCACTACTTGCAGAGTCAGTGCTTGCACATAGATGTATCTGGTGTCAGTCCTTACTTCTCGTTTTTAGACTTTGATCACCACAGCTATTTTTTCCTTCTGCAGCTTTTTAAAAATGTTAGTTTTCCTTATGTAATTTACTGATGTGTTTGTCAGAAATTCAAAAGCAAAAAATATCCTGCTTTGCAAACACTGTCTGAGAGCTGCTGACTGGCTTTCCTGGATGAAGTGGCCTACCATATTTCTCAAGGCAAATACTGCTTGCTTAGCTTTTTGTGAAATGAATTGCTACTTTGTGGAGCCTCTGTACCACCGCATTATAGTAGAAATGCTCTGCATGTAGAATCTGCCTATAGATTAAATATGATCAGCAAAACATAGTTTAGTAAGGAATCCTACCAACTTTTTAAAATCTTTAACTTTAAAATGTTAATGTTTAATGGACTGTAGGTCTTCTGACCCCAGCCTGCTCCTGTATTCCTCTATACACCCTACATGAGAAAAATCTTCCTGTGGTTAGAATTCCCATGCTACCTAACACCCCTCTCTCCTTAGTGTTTTAAATGGGAAGCATATATCTCACAAATCATCCTGACTTTGTTTTTAATTAGCCATAAGTTGGGCAATTAACTAATTAATTAGAACTTTATCTACTTCCTCAAACCGTGGGAGAAATATACATAGATGTTTGCATATATCTGGATTTCCAGTAGATAAGTTGTATTTCTAAGCTATAAAATAAAAAAAAAGAAAAAAAACAGGTAAATAATTGCTATCAGAATATTGGATTGAGAATCCTGTAGTGTTTTACCTGAGCGATATTAATAATCTATGTCACCGACAAAGAAAAAAGTCTGTCAGGTCATCCAATGAGATTATCAGACAAAATTTGTAATGTAAATGCCAGACCACAGTATTTATAAATAATTTTAAAAATATCCAAAAATCACATCTTTTGCTTAAAAAGTAATCAGAGGAGAAATTATTTTTTATTTGCCTCTGGCCTTTTGATTCTTTAAGGTTCATGATTACAAGCTTTGCAATGCAACTTTCCTAGAAAAAGGTTAAAAAGTAAACTTGACTTTTTCTTTATGTAGCTATTTGATTCTAACCACCAAGCCTGTACCAAGAAATATTTCTAGACTCACAAAATAACTAACAAGCTGCAAATACTATGGAAATACAATATATTTAATACCACAACAGAACAAAATTTTTTAGCTTTTTGATGAATCCCAGACTAGTAGAGCAATCTTCCAATTCCAGTTCCAAATTTCCAGACCTATACTGTAGGGCCAGGTTGATCACAAGGTCACATATCAGACCATCATAACAACATTTCTGATAGACTTTTATTCTTCTCTCTCTTTTTTTTTTTTTTTTTTCATGAAGATGACAAATTTTGAGGCAAGTCATACGCAGGTGGATGCCCATCTGTCTTTTGTACAACCATCCTAGAACAAGTATAACAAGGTTATTAGTGTATCTAACCTAGAGAAAGAATAGCAAAGCCTGACCCTGCTTGCCTTCTACTGTTGATTATATATATGTTCCACAGACGACAACTGAGAGGAATTTCAAATAAATAAAAAAAAATCGTTAAAGTAGCAACCACCAGAGTAAGGTATTTAGTGGAATAATTTATGTGCTATTTGTCAGGAAAAGGTTGCATTTAGAATGTGTTGGTAGGTTAAACACTAACATGAAAAGATCAATAGCACATGAAATATTAGTGTAAACTATACTCCTTTCAATGTTACTAGATGTATCTTTAAGCACAAAGTGAATTTTGGAGGATCATTTTTTGTTTTGGTGGTGACACAAATGATCCATATTCTCTTGCAGAAAAAGACAGCTAAAGTAAACTGTTATTTGATAGCCAGTGTGCAAAAGAATAATTCTGACTCTAGTAGTCCTAGAGTAAAGAACAAGAAAATAAAAGTAGACAGTAATCTGCTTTTGAAGATCCACTTAAAAATCTCAAATACACAGAACATGATCAAATGGTAGATAATAACTAGTATTTTACTGTGTTCTGAGAAATAGCAGTGTAAGTCAGTATTTGTTAGGTAAACATAGTTTAAGTGTGTTCAGACTGTACATTGATGTCACAGATGAATTTTCAATGCTACCATAAATGAAGCATTATAAATTAAATATATATAAATTGTCCAATTCTAATAATGAATCTCCTATATTTCCCATATCTTTAACAAATTTAACATCTTCAGTAGCCTTTTATTAGTTTGCCAAATGTTACCAATGATCAATGCTCTACAAATTTCACTGTGAACTTGGATTCCTGTTGGTAGAACTTATTTTCACAATGATGCTGTTGGAACACACAGAAACATAACTTACTCTTGTATAGGAGAATTTTGTGGGATCAACTGATAATAAAATTATTCAAACATAGTAAAGAAGCATTGTAGCTAGTATAGCTGGAGACATTAGCTAAAACAAACATATTTTGGGTCCAATCTTCCAGTTATGTCTGATGTATCATATAATAATATGATATTAATAATAAAAACAATAATAAAGATTCTTTAATATTGCCAGTTGAAGCTTTTAAAGGTGAAGTTTTCAAAATATGCTTTCTCACATGTACATAGAACCTGTAGCATTTCACATAACAAGAACAGAATCTGTTGTAGCAACAGTGACAAATCTTATAGAATCATAGAACAGTTAGGGTTGATCTATAAGCCATTTAAAAGTTTTGAAATGTATCACCACTACAAGAATAATCCAACAAAATGAAAGCAAGACTAAAGCATTACTTAGCAAACAAAACGGTATCAGAATCTAAACCTAATGGAGTGACACTACAAAATTCTATTTTGATGGTCAGTTAATCACACTGAGTGACACATACAACAGTAGTGTGACTATTCAGGAAGTCCAGCACTGTCAGAATTTGCTCATGTAGAACTACTTTCTCAGACACAAACCGTATTGCCAATCTATATTTATGGTATTGGTACAGATATTACCTGTGGAAATAAGGTGTGCAATTATTAGACAAACAAGTACAAATTTTATTGATAAAGACCACTACCTGTGGTGGTCTGTCTGCCACCCTTACACTGCACCTGGAAAGCAATACAGATAGGAGATTATCAATGTTGCCACATTAGTGTTGATAAAAGTCCAAGAAGTCACTGATCTGTGAAATACTTACTGAAATACTGATGGACATACTGAACACATAGTCACAACCAAGTTAATGTTCTGCGATTTCACATGACATTACAAAAACTCTCAGTAGATATGCAAAAACTAAGAAAAGTTCTAGTGTTACCTACATTCCTTCAAACAATGATTCCCTTTGTCCTCTCTTGTTGGTAAGGAAATTTCTTGTCATGCAGGCAAGGCAGAACCATTACCTGGAGACCACTTTCAGAAGCAAAACCAGATTTGACTACTTTCAAAGACAGGCCATTGTGTAAAGGACCATTGATCTGAATGAGAGTGGCTGTTCTTTTGTCCTCATGTGAAATTATGGAAATATTCCCTAAGGCTTCAGCATTCCCTGAGGAGTTCATCTTCTGAATATCAAAGAAGTGATCTAAAGTATTGTGCCTAGAGGATTCTGAATCATCTACCCCTTTCAGCAAAATCACTGCAATAATGCACCAATGTAATGAATACCCATCATGAATTCAAAATTATATTTCTTGATTTCTGTATTTATTTTATATTTGTTTTTACTTGACATACTTTATACAACTGAAACATGCAGGAAAGTCAAAGTAATCTTACAGAGATGGCACATGGGTAAACTGGTCTCCTGGAGAAATGCTTATTAACATATCATATTCAAATCAAGATTTCAACCTGGAGTTTGCATCCTGAATGTCACAAACTTCTGAGCATCTCACCTGCTTTCTGCACTTGTATGGCTTTAAGTTTTAAACTTTTGTACTGTTTATTTTTAATCTGAGTCAAAGTCAGGGCACTTTTAGGGCTGCAGCAAAGCAGAGCAATATCTTGTGAAAGCAAACATGCATGTACATCAGAGGGAGCATTCTCCTGCCAAGTCGCAAACTTTGTGTAGGTCAACCACTAAACTCTCTTCTTAAAACCTCCTGGTTGACTTTCATGTTCTGTTTCTACAGGAATAGTAGCACAGAATGATATAAACAAAAGAAACTAGGTCCTTAACAAATCAGCTACTTATGTATTAGGTTCAAGAGCAATTTGTACCAAGGGAGAGCTGTGGTACTTACACACTCCTCCTTCCTGCAAACTGCAACCATCCCTTCAGGTTTCATGTAGTTTATGACATTAGTCGTGAGTCATGAAGTTAGTAAGAAAATGGAAAAACTGCAGAGGTTGTTACACACTATTAAAACAGTTATGATTTTGCTTGAGAGGTATGATACAGTCAATTGTTCCTTACTCTTACCTGCTTGTTACTATTTTCCAGACTCAAATTTCTATTGTAGATTGCACTGTAGTTTGGATTCCATTAAGAAGCTACATGATAGCTTTTAATATAGTTACACAGACTCAAAAAAACCCAACATCCTGACAGCAACATCCTGGCAAACAAATCAAGATGATTTCTTCCTTCCTAGCTTACCCCATGCAAAGTGAAATATTCTTTGCAAGCAACAGATATTTTGTAATTCCATTAAGTTTAAAAAACTTCTGTATATGCTTTGGGCTGTTTACATATTGCTGTTTCATAACTTACTGGTCTCCACAGAAATTTCTTTCAGGAACTGAAAAATCTTCTCTCTTTATTTACTCATCAAGATGTTACTGCTTTTTTTGAATGAAAATGAGGAGACCACACACGCCTGCAGCAAATATTCATAAGAAATAACCTTCAGTCAGGTATGCACACACACGTTGCTATTGACTACAGTATGCCTGTGTTCTTTTCAAATATTGCCAAGTTATTTAATATTGTACTGGTAGATTTAAAAATAAAATAAAAAATCGGAAGACTGAAATGTGTCGAAGAAATCACTGCTCATTTAAAACTCAGGAAAGACCTTCAGAAGATTTAATATCCTGGTCTCAAGAGTTAATTTATTGCAATTATTTTGAACCCAAGATCTCTGTGGCTTATGTCAAGATGTTTACTCTGATAAATTTTTGTTTCCAAGACAAGTATAAATATTATGACATTTAGCCCATATCTTTAATTTAAGTACTAGATTGGTTAGATAAAACAGCTTCTGACTATATATTTTCTTTGGCACATAGATAGATAAAGGAGTAAATGCCTGAGTGATTAAGTATCTGTTTAATGAAGTTTTTTTAATTAAGGGCAGCACAGAAAGGAGCTGTGGAAGCTGTCACAATCCAGAATATTATTCCACTCACCTTGCATAAATAGAGGCCAACCATTTCCACACATCATGGACCAGTCTTTGTGTGTTCACACAAGAATGACTTTCAAAGAGAAATACTGTATAGTACTCAGGTGTGTTTCAAGTCTAGACAATGCCTGCATGTGAAGGCTCCTATGTCTCTTAGGGACCCTTAAAATATTGACAAAAAAAATTTCGAAGTGTGCAACAACAGGAGCTAGTACATAACTACAGCACTGTTTACTTCACAAAATAATGGTCTGGAGTACCAATAGACTGCTACTCTTAATGTTTAAAGTGCTATGATTGCTGAGGTCACACACAGAATTGCAGCACTTTTGTACATTAGGGGAAGATGTATGAATACACAGACATAGTCCTTCCTAAAGAATAATAGTATCCTGAAATCATGAACATCAGTAATCATGTTGTTTTATTCAGAAACACAAGAGGAAATAATGGACAAACTTCTCTGTACCTGGAAGATGCAGGTGGAATTTATAAAACACATCTAAATAAGCACACTATGACTTGATTCTTTCTTAGAAGGCAGTGGCAAAAGCTAATGTTTGATTGGAATTAATGAAATGCAGCAGCATTCACATACATATATAAGATACCGCCATAAGTACTTACAACTGAGGAGCAAAATTAGCTATTTTGCTCCTATTATGTTCAATGACATTTAGGCTGTAGGAACTTACCATGCTTTTGAAAAAAATCACCTGGACACTTCAGTCATTTAAAGACTTCAGAAAAATTATCTCCTAACTTCATATGATAGGCAGGCATAAAGAGATACCAAGTGTTTCACAGAGGTGGTTAAAATAAATTAGCAGGTAAGTGGCAAAGCAAGAATCCCAGGCATCCTCATTCAGAATACCAACCTTCTAAGCATCAACACATTGACCCCAGCAGCAAAAATGATGCTAATTAGTGGCTTTTAACTAAACAAAAAAAAGATGAAGTAAAAGGTAAGGTAACAAAGGAAGAGAAACTTGTTGGGCATTTATCACTTGCAAGCTACATCTTCAGATCATGAAAAACACACAGTCAAACAGCTATTTAGCAGTCTCTGCCATCCATTAAATTATTTTCAGTACTTTAATGTTACTTCCTGCAACTACCACCACCTGACAGCTACCGTGCTAAAATTATATTCAGAACTACTCATTACGGACTGACAAACATAACACTCACGAAATGTTCTTAGAACTTGCCATGATATCACATATCATCTGGATACTTTTGTTACCTGGAAGCTTATATATCTTCTTTTAGAAGATATATGTATTCACCTGAATATTCACCTATATTCACCTGAAAAAATTATTCACCTGAAAAAATTATTCACCTATGTATGTAGCTGTGGCAAATATTAACTCTGGTCTTCCTTTGAACAGGAAGTATGTGGGAACATTCACACAGCACTTGCAATTTCAAGCGCATTAAAATTTACTTGATTTCTTCTGAATGTCCTGGAAGTATGGTCACATAACCCAGGAAAATCAAATATAACCAAGAAACAGTTGTTGCCTTAATGCAGAACAAAAATAGCAACCTCCTGTTATGTCAAAGAGCTCCATGTTTCATTGAGACACAGAATTCTTTCATTAAGAGTTCCCAGGATTCTCCCATTTTTTTCCAAAGCACCTAGAAACGTACATGTCCTGCTCTCACTAGCGCGCCATGGATGGAGATTGCTATGGTGATTTCTGGCAAAACCTGGGATATGGTGAGACAGCTTGTAAAACTATGGAGAGCAGTGGATGGTTAAAAGCTCTTCAGTATGGCTGGGCAAGGAAGGAGAGGAGTATGAGATATTAATTAAACTCCTGAAGAAGAAAAAGCTACTACAGTCCACTCTGTACTTTCTGTTCCTATAGGCTTCTTCAGTCTGTATTTTCCAGCAGGTCACACATTATTTCCAGGTGAACCCTTCATATGGAAATTGAAACGAACAATTCCTAGTATTTTCAGCAATAGTAATTTCCTTCCATAATTAAACTGATCTGTGGCAGTTGCACCCATTTTAACAAAGCCCTAAGAAAGACCTCACGAAAGCCCTACAAATACTTCCTGCTCTGCTCTTTTCACAGCCACACTGTGGTGGTCAGCAGGTATCATGGCAAGGAAGTTGGGGTCCTCAGCCTAATAGGTGTTACATGACTATATTTGACCACAGATCAGATTCAACTAGGGCATAAAAGGAGCCCTACTGAAGACCCAGTTTGAACTGGTCCTATCCAGTGTACAGAGCCTACAGTCAAGGATTCTCCCCTTGGGTCCACACACCATCAGAGGAAACTCCTGGAGGTTGAGAGCCCTCCGTTTATTGGGTGACAGTGCATTTAGGATCATTGGCCATAAATCTTAAGAGTCATTTCTTAGTAAGCAGTACAGTGATGAATCCATGTGTCAACCCAAATCTGTAGCTGATGCTGTGGGAGTTTTAATTGAGTTTGAACAATAAATTTCATTTGGTCTGAATTTATTGGTTCTGCAGTGTGATCACAGCAACCAAAACCTGTGAACAGCATCTTCCCTGAGTTGTGCATAAGAGAAAAATTTTAGTGTGGTTATATCCTCATTAGTGATTTTGCATGAGAAGTGAAACCTCTCACTTTTTGTTCTTCTTTAATTTTAACTTTTTTAAAAAGTATACCTTTTCATCCAAAATATAAGCAAATCAAACCCTGCTGTTAGCTGAAAACTTAATTAATCATTGAAAGTAATAAAGAAATTTCTACCTATATTACTCTTCTGTAAAATTTCAATAGTAAAAGAAAACAAAATAAACAATTTATTAGAAATTTGGCTAGAAAATATACTATTAACAGTAAACTTGATCTTGAGACTTAAGAAAGGAGAATAGTCTATTTCATGAGAAATGCTGATTTATGACCATTTAGGGAGGTATATAAAAAACACCTAAATGAGATCATACAAGCTAGTTTTTCCATTATGGAGGGGAAAAATAATAATTTAAAAAAAAAAAAAGCCATACTTTATAAAACCAAAGCTTTCCAGCATAAGTAGCAAGCTCCTGACAGCAGCTGTGAGTGCAGAGTCATGTTTCCATAATATATGCTCGCAGATTGTGAAAATATGAGTTTAGGTGCTGAAGATCTCATTCACATTCTCACACTTCCTGGCCTCTGGTAGATTTTTATTCCATTAGATGATTTAATCTCTTTTTGAACTGTATTAAACTTTTGGCTTTCACAGTGTCCTGTGGCAGTGTATTCCAAAGATTAATTATTCATTTTAAAAAATTTGCTTTACTTAACAAGCTTTAAACCTGATGCTTAATCAAGTTATTTTGCAACTTAATTTGATTCCTGTGTTATGAGATCTATTGAATAATATTTCCATCATTCATGATTTTACAGATTCCAAATCCATAGAGCAATAGTTTATTTTATTTCACTAAATGTTTCTTTTACACAATGGTTGCTTGTGTGTGAATCTGTGAAGAAGGAAAATAACTTTCAACTAAGGAATTTTTTAAAACTCCCCACAGCAAAAGTGAGCTAAATGGGCTGAGTCTGGTTGTGGCTATAAATGAATCACTACTTGTTTACCTGACATATGCAAAAAATCTCCAACAGCCTTTTGGTTGTGCCAGGAGCACTTTTTAAAGTCCTTCATAAACTAACGTTAATTTAAGAAAGCCTTACACTAAAATAATAATGAAAATGTGAGATTTGTTTTATTATTTTTAGCTAGGGCTCTAACAGAATACAAATATTGCAAAACCAACTACAGCTCATTCTTCATGTTGTTGTGACAAAAAGAGTTGGAGACCTTATATTAAATTAAGTAGAATTGAACTGTAGCTCCTTTACTAATATTTTGTTTGGGATTTTTACTGTGCTGAAGGTGAAATACAAATTAAATGCTTCTAGTGAAGTGCCATTACTTACAAAGAATCATTTAATTAAATGTGTTTAAAAATGCACAGGATGTGTACATACAAGGTAAAAGAATATCTGCAAGCAGACGAATACTCTCAACAAAATACTTCACTCGTAAGTATTCAGTGCTAAATGGGGAACTTTTGTTGGGCTAACATGATTGACTCTTTGGGCTTGGATATCACTTGATTTTGTGAAAACCCAGACCAGTTTGTAGAGAAGAGAGGCGACAGAACAAAGAACAAAACAATACACCTGTATTTTAAGAGAGCTAACTCTGAAAATGTGATAAAAGCTATACTGTAAAGCTCAAAGTTTTCATACTAAAACTTTCTAACAAGGTTTATATAAGATTTGATAGCCTAAATCATATATTAGGGGATAATCTATCTTACCTGCCTGATGGATTGGGTTTTTCACCTTGCTCAGTCTCCAGGCAAATGAGAACAGAGAACTACCACGGAAATGTAAAATGTTTTCTTTGTATGGTTTGATGTCAGAGCTTTCACTTTCATAAAATTTAACTCTCATTGTTTGTTTCAGAAATAGAAAGCAGCATATGCAGAGCACCCTCAACAGGCTTTTCAGACCAAACAGACATTTTTTAGGTAAATGGAGCAAGAAATAAATCTGTCTAGAAGGTAAATTCAGTTAAAGCGGTGACAAAAATCCATGGAGTCAAGGTAGCAGCACCACAATCAGAAGGAGCACCTTGTGTTCCGGATGTTTACTATGGCTGCTATCATTGCAGAACACAAGCAATCTGAAGTCTGCATTGTCTTCATTCACCCTTACTACACATATTTTTGGCACCATCATGATGTTGCTGCTATTGCATAGGCCCGTGGCTGTTTGTCAGTTCCTTCATTGCTGCACGTTATGTCATGTTTGCCATGAAATAATCAAACTGCGTTTTTCTCACAATTCAAATGTTACTTCACCTTTTTTTTTTTAACAGCATAAGTTATGACAAAATAATACTTGGCTCACATAGTCTTAAGGGTATCTCTAGAAAATACTATCTGAAGTCCAAAATCTTAGTGCTGCTTAATTTAAAGAAGCCCAAAGTTTTAACTCTAATACGGATTCTGTTTTCCCAGCCCTCTGTACACACAAGTGACATCTTTGTCTTTTACTTCAACTTAATGCTGGGGTAAGAGACACACAATCCTCTTGTCCTTTCCCACAACAGTTTCCTCAGGAAGATTACACATGAGCACGTAACACGAAAAGAAGCTACTTTATACTCCAACCAGATCCAGTCTCAATAGTCATGGACACTACTTTATGAGTCTAAACATATTGTCCAGTGTTACAGATCTAGTTTTAGGAAGTCCATCAGTTACCCGGATAAAACCATGATTGTTTATCAAAGGTCTTTTTCTGCACTCACACATACATCTTCTACATTTAAATTTGCACTTAAAATTCTAAGCCAATTTTATAAGGGAGACTTCTACTCATCTGAAGATATGATTAACCTTCAGTGGTGGTGCTGTGTATCAGTTTACTGAGGTGTTGTGTGAGGAGAAAGGATGCAGGCCCTTAAGCGTGGGTATTCTTTCCTCCATCACTTAAATATTCCAAAGGTTGATTTGATCTAATTAACACACACATCAGTATAAATCATTAAAATTTGCCAGATTGAACTACACAGCTTCAATCTCCTCATGACTATAAATGCAGACTATATAATGTACTATTTATTATAATGAATGGAGGAGGCAATGAAGGAACAGTAATTATGCAAGTTTTTTAAATCATCACCTTCTCAGGTTAACAGTGGAAGATGAAGGAGTATGAACAGCCCTTTTGTGGCAGAAGCCAAATATATAGGAAATGTAGTGGAGCAGAAGGGAGAAGGTAGTTCAAAGTGCAGTGACAGATTCAGATTAGCATTCAGGCTGACAATGTCAGTGTTTTTATAAGATGTAGTATCATTGCATACCCTTGAGAGACTTAGAACTATTCCTAATGTCTAACATTCATTGAAATGATTTATTATAATTACCTTTTTTATTCAGTCGATATATTGCATGCTGGCATGGGCGAGTCTTCTTTTAAAGTTCCAACCACAGATACAGTGATATGAGACTAGAAACTGCGAAACTGTTGGAAAAAAACAAAAAACAAAACAAAACTGTAATACGACAATCTAAGGTTTTCTAAAAACAGTGCATGTGACACACTGATATTTTGCCTTGGGAGCAACCACAGATAAAACTGAAAACCTGAAGAAGTCACAGGTAGACAGGCAGGTATCTCTGAATAACACCATATACAGTATGATAAAACAACACCATATACACTATGATAAAACCAAAGTGAATAGTTTGGCAACACTACAATTAAAAGACAAAGACTAATTCATCAGATTCTATCAATATTGCACCAGAGGAATCTGCCCACACACTGAAGGGTACTCGCCTATTCTTTATAACTTAGAGATGCTTTGGGATTAAATATTCAAACACTGCATCTTATATTTAACTCAGTCTGGAATAGATTTTTTTATTGTTTTTACGCATGTGTGCAGCACACCTAGGACAAATACTATTGTGTTTCAAGAGGTATAAACTTGAGATGGGATTCTCTTTCTGCACCCCAAAATGTAATAAAAAAAATTTTTATGGGTTATTAGAAGAGAAGACAAAGATGCAGAAAAGTAATTTCCCGTATTTATAAAATAGAATTTGTCTAAGGATAAATAGGTACCCTAATATTTTATCTTCTCATCACCTTCAGCTCACCCTTGGTCATCTGCAGACTGACTGCCTAATTGTGGGCTCCATATCCTTCAGAAAAGGCCTTTTGTTATGTGATCTATTTCTGAAATGCATGATTTGAAGAAATCATGAAGTCAGAATTGAATATCTATCTACTGGTAAGAATTAATTTAAAAATTGGCAGGCCACTACCAAACAAAAGTAGAACCAGATTAACTCAGTAAAAGTTTTCACAGGGCACAACATTGAAATGTAATTATCTTCGATACCTCCCCCTCTCTTTTCTCCCTTTGGTTATAGTGATTCTAGGAACAGCTTACACAGTCTCCTCCACAGTCTTATTTTAAACTGTAATTCAAAATTATTTAATGTATCTTGTTGCTAAGGGGGTCACTGATGAACACTATTCTCCATGGCTTAGTTCAAGAAATTACTTAAACACATCTTTTAGTCCCTGTAGTTTATCTTCAGCATTTGCTTCAGTAATTTTAAAATATTCATAACTCCTATTGGTTATCAGTCTAATGTCACAAGCAAGCCATTTGAGCAGGTTCCTTCAGAAAGACACTTACATGTACCACTAAACATTACCATGTAAGCAAATATTATCTATTCAGTGAATGGCAGGTAACCAAGCTGTATATCAACTTTTGTTTAGAAAAAACAATATTTTTCTTTTACCTGTTCAGGAAAAGATAGGTTAAAAAAAGGAACAACTAATTGCTCATTAAGTTTTATGGTGATGAGGAATAACTAATTGTCCTACTTTCAGAGAATATTCGGAAACTTTTGTCCACCTCAAGAGTGAATAGACACACAAAATTACTTAAAGACAAACAGCTCCATAACAGGTTTAATTTAAAAGCAGAGAAATACAAGTAATTGAAAGGATTAATTTTACAAGAAGTTTCCTGTCCTTTCTCTTTGGAAAATTTGGATATGATAGATGGAAAACATGTTTGCATATGGGCCATGTTTCTCACATTACTTGAAATAAAAAAAAAGTGTCACTTGGGGAACTCACACAGAAACTGACCTAGTATTCTATAAGCATAGAACCAAAAGCATTTTCTGTGGTTGATCTGGTAGGCATTGCTCTTTTTCAGAGGCTAGTTGCTGTTACTAAACAGTGTTTCAATAGTTTTTAAGGTTATACCCTGCAAAATATAATTTAATATTACGGCATGAAATATGCAACTGCACTGATGAATGTTCAGCCTTTTGGCTCTTTCCAATGCAGCTACTTTGCAGGACTCAGTTTCTAAGAGCTGTGTTCAGATCTCTATGTCGGGACCAGGGTTTTGCTTCCTTAGTTAGGAAATTTTTTCTGTTCCTTTACAATAGGGGAAACAAGATAGGAGTTTTGGACAGATCTGTACTGGTTCCTCATTTACTCTCATTTAACTCTCTCATGACAAAATCTATGCTAAAGATCATAGCCAAGACCATTTTTGAAAAACTGCCACTCTAGTGACAAATAAGTGCTGATAAAAGAAAGGAACAAGAGCTTTAAAATTTGGCTAAGAGCGAAGTCAACAGACTAATACATGAGCAACAATAAAGTTAGACACACACAGCTACACATTTACATATAAACACCCTTCAATATGATCATAGATAATGCTCAGCTTCTTAACTATTTCCTTCTGATTTACTTGAAACAACCTTCATGCTGACACCTAAAGTGTCTAAAGAGTTTCTGTTGTATGAAATGAATATGTGAGACAAGGCAAATGGCCCCCTACTTACCTCCTCATATCAGAACCAATAATTTCTCCACCTCAATGATGAAAAGTTATTTCACTAATATAGATTTTATACACCAAATATTCATAATATCTGTCAGGATGAAATGGCAAGAATTTTTAGGAAATCAAATCAAGAGAACCTGTGCCCTCTTTATGAGAATGAATAACAGCAGCCCTTGGCTTTCAAGGTTCAGAAACATTTCTAATTATGATAAAAATTACAAAAAATATTCACAACACAGTCTTATTTCCACTGTGTGGTGGGTTTCCTATCAGGGTATTAGTATTTGCTGTGATATCCCTTTTTATTCCCTTATTGAAGACAGTATCTATGTTAAATATACTCAATATATGTATTCTGTCTTGCATTGCCTGAAGTTCTTGGTAGCTGAGTGTGACTAAGTTGATTAAACAGCAGTAACCTGTTTTATATTAGACACAGTGTGTACACCACACAGCCTTCACCACCAGCTCCAGATAGAGGAGTGCTCTAAGTTGTTTATATCTGCCAGTCTTTGATATCATGGGGCGTCTCAACTGCCCCTGAACACTCATGTTTATATAGCCGAGCCCTTCTGTCTAAGATAGCAGTCTGGTTTTTGTGACCTCTGTAGTACATTCTATTTTATATAGTAAATGAAAGTAAATTCTCTTTAGCTTATTCAGTTAATTTTCTGGAGAAAGTATTTACTGGATACATAGTAACACTGTGAATTAGGTTAGCTTTTGTATACTTACAACTTTCTCATCATCTCTTCCGTGAGATGTATTGGAAAAAGATTTTAGGAAATTCCAATAATTGTTTGCTTCTTCTTTAAAAAAAACCCAAAAAAGTTTACAAAGCAGTTAAAAATCTTAGTAACTAGGGTGTGGTTTTAGTTTCATATAAGACAGGGTTATTTTTGCAGTTTTAGGCTGTGGTCCTCCACTCAACTGTATGAGCAAGCCTACAGTACTGCTCATATACATAAAGCAGCTTACAAACACAAATCCACCTTTAGAATCTTAGATGTGCCCTTTTTTCATGGTTACCTACTTTTATTAAAATATATTTCGATTTCAATTTTCTTGTCAGAAATAACAAGATAAATAACAATAGAAAGAATATTTTTTTTTTTAATTCACAGTGTGAATGATACGACACCACTTACCATTCCTACCCTACGTAGGATCTTTCATTATGCACTTAGACTATGATTCTTTACAGCATGGGATGGCACACATGAAAAGCTAAACCACATGTTTGAGAACTATAATGTGAAAAAATGAAACTAATACTCAGGTTACTCACATTATTCAAAAGAACTAAAGCTTAAAATGCAAGTAAATAGCATAAATTAAGCTTTATTGAGAAAACAAAGTATTTAACAATTACACATAATTATGTGGCATTGTAATAACAAAAGCAATGAAATCAGCCTAAACTCTTGAAGCTGACGAACACCCAAACAGTGAGATTAATCTATGTCAGCCACATGGAAGAGCTTACATGAACCTACTCTTCAGATCCCTTATTTGTTTTTTTCTTCATAATCTTTTTTGAGGTCAAAGAAAAACATTAATTTAAGATAAAAACTTTTAAGACCAATATGGAAAGTAATGAAAGAGAGAAGGTATTGGACAGTGACAGAAAAGATGGTCTAGAAGTAGGAAAGCACTCAAAAAATAAAAATAAACAGATTATTCAGGAATTAACATTTGAATTTATGCAATATTTGCATTAAAAAAGAAAACTTAGAGAACATATGGAAAAAACAAACAGAACCCTCCCAGCTAAAAGCCCCTGCTAACTTAACCGTTCTCCATGTTATCTGTTCAGAGAATTCTCATTTAATTGCCTATAATTCTGGTTGTTGGGAAAAACAAGGAGTGACTCCTGAATAGCTAACCAAACCCAAAAATGTATAATGTGCTATTATAATATATATAAATATATAAAAAGGTATCATAATACATTTTAGAGAAATATCATTACTCAAAAGGACAGTACATTAAGCATCCTGTTTTTTAAATTAGCTAAAGGATTTTACCATACTGAAACTTGATTAGGCAATCATACTGAAACTTGATTGGGCAATCATACAGAAACTACATTGGGTTATTCTTTCAAATTGCTAACTTCAGACACAATGACTGTAGCAGTCTACATCAGTAGTGCTGTTTCCTTTATAAACTGAAATAAGCTTGAGATCATTCTATCCTTCCTACTAGATGTACATGAATAATTCATCTGAGGCTTTGCATTCTGTCACAGAAATTCATGAAGCCAAATTATATTAAAAAGTAAAATAAGTTAATAGGTTAAAGATTCACTAATGAAAGCACCGTGTGCTACCCTCTTTCTACATCAAATATTGAATCTTGGATCAGGGAAAATTCTGACTAAAAGCAGAGTTTTCCAATTAGATTGGACAATTTCCATTACCAAGATCTCAGGTTATATCTGTATTATGTATGAATTAAATTCACACATCAGTGAAGTGATTCATGGTATTTTATCTTTCAAAAGTGAAAAAGCTACCTTTTAACTGAAAAATCAAGTTCTATAAATTTATCATTGAATTCACCCACTGAAATTCAAAGATTAGCATCCCCCTTTGCTCTGAAGGTATAAATCCACCCTTAAAGAATTCTGATAAAAGCAATTCATTTGAAATTTATTTAACAGCTTTTCCAATATGACATCTGGTCTACATAAACTGTAAAAATCCAGTCACTTTTACTTTTAGCTTATCTGTCTCACACCAGATAGAATGTCTAAGTAGTAGTCTAGGTAGTAGCCTAAGGAAGAACTATTAACATAACTACTTTTAAATAAGACAGTAAGATTTTATTTTCATCTTAATACATATCTACTCCTTTGACAGTTATTGTAATGCTCAATAATGTCTTTAATGAGTGGAAGCCTTAAAGTCATGACAATATCATCAAAACATACTACATCTGAAAACAGAGATATCTTGCATCATTTTGTAATCTGCGTGGCTCATGAGCCTAAATTTGTGCTACATTACTTTCAGTTCTTTGGAAGGATGCATTTGCAGCTAAAACTTAAGACTATAGCTCCAGGTCTGGTCTGGTTTCATGTGCCACAGTAGAATCTCTACTCGGTCAAAATCTGGGAAGCTACTGGAGTGCTTGGATACCCTCGTTCCAGCTTTGCCACTTATGTCAAAAAGAACTGATGGTTATACAGAATCCACCTTTACAGGTTTAAATGCCATGCAGATCTCCTTAAAATGTTACCTATGGTAGAATGGAAAAGACAAAATTTTTATTTATCTTTGATATGCAACAGTTTGCTATGTACACTTTAAAAAGCGTCTCCTACTGCCCTGTAGACATCAATTGTACACATAGATTGTATACAGGTTGTACACATAGATTGGATTGTTCAAGTTTTAGGCAGTTCAACCTTATCACTGTGTTAGTTGACAATTGAGTTATTTGAAAACAAAGAAAATTAATCAATGAATGGCTTCTTTAACTGAATTTTATGCTAATCAGCAAGAATTACAATATTCCCACAACTCTGAAGTCTCAACTGAAGCCCCAGAGAGCTACAAATACGAAGGGAAGGGAAAGAAAAGGGAAAAAGAAAGGGAAAAAAGAAAGAGAAAGGGAAAGGGAAAACGAAAGGGAAAACCAGACTATCACTCAAACCTAGTTAATTAAAAAATAACTCTAAAATGAAAAGGAAGGTAAACATGGAGAACTAAGCTTTCAGTTTTGGAAGAGTTTTTGCTGATTTAGGGTGGTGTCAAAAAAACCCAACTCTAACAGGGTAAAGCAAATTTAACGCTCTCTGGGTGAAACAAAGCATGGCTATAATGTTATCTTTTTTTTTTTTTCACCAGAAATACTGAATGATTCAGATGGTAGATTGACATTAATCCATATGCATGGCTGTTTGCTTTGGACTAGTAAACAGCAATTTGACATCTTGGAAAGCATTGTGTAAGCAGAGTGTTGTGAATTTATAGGATCAAGAATGGAAACCAGTAGAGTCCAGAGAGGAAATCAGTAGAGTCCAGAGAGAAAACAGTAGAGTCCAGAGAGTGGAAGCTTAGATTTAACCCAGAACCGGTGAAAAAATCATATAGTTATTCAGTTGTAACCCAAGATCCTGAGTGGAAAACATAAATAGGAGTCTCTTCAATATCTCTTCAATAAAACACTATTGCACAATGGAAGGATGGGGTAAACCCTGGAAATATTTCCCAACACAGATAAGGAAGGAAATAATTTAAAAAAATAAGAAATATTTAAGTTTCCCCTTTTTAGGGAAGCTTTCATTCACTTCTAAGGAAGCAGCAGTATATGCTAATCATTCTGAATGAGGTCTGAGAAAAAAAAAAACCACTCACTTTGAGGCAATTTCTTAAAATTGCCTTGCATCAGCAAAAGTCAAGGAAATTAATCCAAAGTATATTAGCTTCTGTAGCATAATGGCTAATAAATGGCTGAACCCAGGACATAAAGACATACATTAATGCTAAGGTTAATACAGTAAGATTTTTACTAGTCTTGAGTGACTCTACAACCATAGTACCCTAAATTATTCTTAATTACTTCAACAACCTTATGAAGAAGAGTACTTTTCATCTTTCGTTTTTTGTTTTTGTTGTTTTTCTTTGTATTTAACACAACGTGCTTAGGTTCAAACTATTTCATTTTATCTGGGAATTTTTCTGTATTGTCCACCTCCAAAATTTATGTGATTTTCCACTGTGAATCACTTTAATTTTTGTGAAACATAAAATCAGAGCTTCTACTGTTATTTTCAGTAATACATTCTTACTGGCACTGAAGCTCCCCTTGATCTTATGGTAGGAATTTAAGATTTGAAAATAAATAAGTCACTAGTATTGTTGTGGTTCAAGCCCAGCCGGCAACTTGGAAACACGCAGCAGCTCGCTCACTCCCACCTCCCTTCCTTCCTCCCCCCACTCCCGGAGGGATGGGGAGGAGAATCAGAGGAATGTAACTCCCATGGGTTGAGATAACAGCACTCCAGTAACTAAGGTATAATACAAACCACTACTGCTACCAATAATAATGATAAGAGGAATAACAAGGGGAGAGGATAAAATTGCTCACCACCCGCCGAATGACACCTAGCACGACCCAAGCAGCGACCTGGGCCTTCCAGGTCACTCGCCCTAGTTTATATACTGGGCATGATGTGCTGAGGTATGGAATACCCCTTTGGCCAGTTTGGGTCAGGTGTCCTGTCTCTGCTTCCTCCCAGCTTCCCCTCCTCCCTGGCAGAGCATGAGACTGAGAAAGTCCTTGGTCAGAGTAAACATTACTTAGCAATAACTAAAAACATCGGTGTTATCAGCGTTGTTCCCAGACTGAACGTCAAAACCACAGCACTGCACCAGCTACTAAGAAGGAGAAAAAA
>NW_009917582.1:23701-42675 GCF_000696875.1 Nestor notabilis | reverse complement strand
CTGAGTGATAAATACAACGCCTTCACAGTCAGCCGGGAGCTGAGGTGACTCCCGGGCCTGGTGATCCGGGTTCAGCCTAAAACAAAGCTGCTGCGCCTCCCACTTCTCTCTTGTGCAACCCGGGGACGGCGTCCAGATCCTTCGAGCATCAGCAAACCAGTTCCCTTCAAAACCCTTTCAACTGAGCTTGAGCCCGACTATGCTTCTTTTATCCTTTCTTCCCCGTCAGTAGAGTCTGCTACCTTAAAAAACGACAAAAAGCCAAGGAAACAAAACGCCCCACAAAAAAAAAAAAAAATAAAGTTAACCTACAAAGTTTCACTAAAAAAAAAAACCAAAAAACAAAACAAAAAAAAAAAACCAAAAAACAAAACAAACAAAAAAAACCCCAAACAACCAAAACCCAAAAACCACACAAAAAAACCCCCACCAAACACAAACAACTAACCAACCAAATAAACAACAAAAAAGTATCCTTGAAGTCTGCAGCTCAAAGCTGCCAGAAAGGATATGAAAAACTATTAATGGGGACTGTTTAGGTGAGGGGCCTGAAAGCGGTTAAAATTACTTAGAAATGGGTAAGATGCTAAAAGATGGAGGTAAATAGAAGATGGAGATAAAGAGAAGTATGCTTTGCTTTGGGTGCTGGAAGAATTGACTCGTGGTTAGAGCTGAAAATGCCACCGTGTAGTTCAGCTGTGCTTGTTTTTATAGGTCACTGCTGCTCCTAGAGTTGAACTCCTCCAAGCAAAATGCCTCCGGGGGGGCAGTTGCCTCAGCAACGTCGTGTAAACTCAACAGCCCCGTGTAGCAGGAGCTGCCCAGAGGATGTGCCTGCTGAAGAGCCGGCTTCATTAACAAGGACTACGTGCTCTGCGGTAAGAAAAACATACCGAAAACAAAATCAACCTATATGTAATAACTGCCTGAATTCCTTGGTGTCCAGCAAAGGAAGACAGCAGTTAGCTAAAAATGCTCTGTAACTTCTCTTTGGGTCACTGTGCCTCTTTCACACTTCACTACTGAAGCACCAGGTAAGATGTTTATGCTGTTAGGAATAATTGTAGTAAGATTTCTAATAAATGTTGAAAATGTTGCGTACTACTAGGTGTGGGAGATGTATAAAGCAGAGTATTTTATTCAGTTGAGTGGTATAAGGAGAAGAAGTAAAAATATGCATGTGAGGAAAAGATCAGGGAGAAAATAAAATTTTATAAAGAAATTAGCAACATAAGAGCCATTAGGTGCCCTTTTTTCGTAGTTCTACCTATGTATAATCTAATAAACACAAATATAATTTTCTAAAAAGCAGACTTTCTTTTAGTCTGACATACAAATGAAGTTCTGAAAGAGAACTTAATATGGTGGTTATGCAATTGCAATGCATTGCAGCAAATTAATTTGAAAGTGCAAATGCAAGAAAATGGAGCCATTTTCATGCAAGATAATCTTTTTAAAATGAACATAACATGTATTTCTTACACAGTTAAATAGGAGAACCTGCTGTCACATTGTATCAATTATGTCAGTACAACAAAATGTTTAATGTAATCCAGAAAGTATTAAGATATTTCTGCTGTGTAGAAAGTTAGACCCTATTTGGTAATTCTAGCAGGAATATACATATGTAAAAGATATAACTTGTTATATTACATACTTCCTGATTAGCCGTGTAGGAAAATAATTCGTTATAGACACATTATTACATAATTTTCCATTATGGTCTTCATAATATTACTCTCTAGCACCCATAAAGTTTTGGATGTTGAGAGAGGTAATTTTGACTAAGTAGCAAAAGATATACATTTAATTCAGATTTTGTTTCTCAGTAATATGTTAAAAATGCAATTAACTCCCAAATGTGAAGTGCTGAATTTCTTGTGCAACAGTAAGGATGAGATTAACAAAACAATACTGACAGCTTTTGTGTCTTACTCAGTATAGCATATGTTGAGTTTTTAGCAATAAAAACTGTTGGGACTGTTTGGTTCTGTGTATTCACAGGATGGGATTGGATCTTGAATTATAATACTTTTAATTATTTCAAGTAATTTTCAAATGTTGCTTTTGTCTTACTTGTGGCTCTGAAACAATGAAATGTACTGCTTTGTACATATGAGTTGGAAATCAATTAACAAAACATTTTTTTCAGGTTTCAGACCTTTATACGTTTAAGGACAGCATGTCTGACAACCAGCAAAATCAGAAGAGAAGCAAAGAAGGTAGTCTAACCAAAGTTTATACCTATAAAGCGTACCATGTGGGATCTGAAGAAGAAAAAGGACAGTGTTAACTTGAAATCTGGCTACTTGTCAAAACCAAGCAACCACAAGAAAAAATTGAAATCAAACTCAGCTAGTTCTGCTTTTGAAAAGCCCTGATATGTTTTGGTTGTAACAGGTTTCCTATTTCAAATGTTTACTTTTGTAGAGTTTCTGTCAATATTGTTCTTATATTTCTGTCCTACTGAAACAGGAGCTGTAGCTGGATTTATTTTCTTTTTCTTTTTTTTGGATATTCTTTGTTTTTATAGTACATTGAATCAGTGTACTTACCTAAATCACTGAAATAATTTGGATTTGTTCACGCTTCCAAAAATTATAACAGGAAGTGTGTGTAGGTATCTTAGTCAAATGAAGCATGCTCTTCTTTTTCCTGATAGTTACTTCCTGTATTTCTTTATAATATTTTGATGTCCAAAAATAACTGCATTTGCATTGTGCCACTCGTCAGTGAATTATACTGCTCTTATGCAAATACTAATGTTGCAGATTGTGGAAGTGGTGTTGCTCTTGAGAATGCAGAGAAGATAACGAAAATAATGCATCGGTCATACAAAGCTCTAGGAAAAAACAGGTAACTAGTATTAAGATATTATTTGCAGTTGGGTATGCACAAATGGAGACAAAGAAGGTAGTAGTCCATGAGTAAGAAAACATTTCCTTAGTGCCACAAGTTATGTGCAACTATATATGTTGTATAGTGTTTCTGTCTTCCCAACATCATTATTTGCCATTGCTAGAGGCAGAGAATTGCACTAGATGAATACATTATTTGGTAAATATGAATAAACATATGGCATATGATTTTACATCACCATTATTAAACCCAGACAATTGTCTTGCGTAGAGCTTTGAGATTAATTTAGACTACAGTTTTGTACCTCTTTTAGGTCACAATATTTATCTTTTTTTTTAAGTATTTATCTTACCTTTATTTGGATTTTTCATTCATCAGATACTAGGTGGCAGAAATCTGTGGCATATCCGCAGCACCTGTATTCTTTCAGGCAGACCATAGCATGTTTCATAAGTAACAAAGGCACATCTGGTCTTCAGAATTCTTCTGACACCCTTTCCTGATGATTCCTAAAAAAACACATACTGGTAGCAATCAGATTTTGTTGAGAAGGGGAAGGTGGACAATATGTTTGTCCTTTCCTATTGTTGCTCAGTTTACCTTGTTTGTCACTCATTTTCACTTGTAGTCAATCTCTTGCTTTGCAATTCGATACTTCCAGAGAGAGGTATAACTTCCCAGAGGGACAAAGAAAGAAAACATACTTGGACATTCTTGGATCTTACAGACTTCTGTTCACACTATTCTTCAGTCATATGGTTATTTGAACTGGATAGACTTCCTCCACTTATTTTCACACTGTATTTTGATTTTTGTTTTTGCCTTTTAGACAAACAGCACCAACATCCAGTCCATGGCCGGATCAACAAGTGGCATACTTTCCAAGTAATAATCAGTCAGCATTACAGATGAGACATCACACTTCTTTACCTTTCTTCCTGAAGAAAAAGAATGTAGGGCACGGCTTTGACTTCAGCTTTCTGCTACAGGCCTCATGCCCAGAATCTAATGTTTCAAAATCATTTATGGGTTTAAACACTTTCCAGATAATAAAAGCACAAATACGACAAAGTAAGTTCAAATTTTAAAGTCACAACTTTTAAATGAAGTTATGTATTGCTTATGAAATTAGATGGCAAAGCATTACATGTCCTCTTTCTTTAAACATTGTCTTTATGTCTGTTTGTCTTCCTGACATGAAGTGGGCTTCAGTCATGTTGACTCTCTTCTTTAAATGTATGTGTGTATGTTTGAAGAATGAAGAACACAAAGAGAAGCAATTACAGACTTCACCATTCCTTTTACTTAGTATAATGAAACTGAAACCACAAAATGTAAATTGTAATTCTCTATAGCTGGAGTGGGGCCATAATAATCTCTTTCACTTTCTTCCTCATACTGGCAATAGT
Source organism: Nestor notabilis (assembly GCF_000696875.1). NCBI lineage: Eukaryota > Metazoa > Chordata > Aves > Psittaciformes > Psittacidae > Nestor > Nestor notabilis. The sequence continues at coordinate 38,407 of NW_009917582.1, read as the reverse complement.
AAATAGCCACAAACTGAAGTTAGCAAACTACTGAAATTGAAGAGTGATATTTGCTTAAATTATTAGAGTAGAAGTATTTTAAAATTATCATGTTTGTAGCATTATATAGAAAGTGAAATAATAATGTTCAGTATCATGATTAAATTTCAACTTACAACTCTTTTTCTGTATAGCAGATTTATAGCATAGTTCTTCAACCACACATCAGACAGGTTCTTCCAGAACCCTACAGTTTGAAATTAATTTATAAGTGAAAATTTTAGCGTGTTTAAGAATATCAAACTAACATTTAATTTGTTTTAATTTTTAAGGGTTAAATATAGCAATGCTAAACCCCAGGAACAACAGCTCTAAGGTAAGAGGGTATTATGTATCAAAATGAACAGTTAAAAGTATTATGTGTTTTCAAAACCTTAAAAATAGAAATACAGAAGAAGTGTAGGTAGTTTCCTGCACTTCATTCTTTTGGATGAACATGAAGTATCTTTATATATATATAAAATATACATGTGTGTTTCAGCAAATCTTCGGGTGTAAATCAACAATTTGTCAGTGAGGATTTTGGAAATCCTGTCATCAGGGATTGTGGGCAGTAAAGAGTTGGAAGTTCAACAAGATATAAAGCCTTTTAAAATAGAAATATGCAAGTTAATTTCAAGTATGTGCATCCTATATATTAAATGTCTATATGTATCCTATGTACATATGTATTTATGTCTATGTCAATCCTTTATATTAGATGTCTGATTTTGCCAAATTTAAAAAAAAATAAATAAATTTCCTTGTCTTCAGTGGTAATTTAAAATTGAAGCCCAATTGAAGAACAGCCTGGATATTAGATGATTGCTGAAATTTATTGTATTAACAAGTAAAAAATAAGGAATTAAACACACCTGACATGAAATTCTGTGGTAAGTGTAAATAGGATTCCTAATAAAACTTTTGTACTTATAAACAAGCTCGCAATCTGACATGTATCAGTGCTTCACACCACGTGAGCCTTAAAAGTTACAAAACATCAAATATACTGTATTTAGAATAAAAGATAATTTGGTCTATAGGGATGTTAATTGATGGCCCTTTGTACAAAATACTTGACTCACAGAATCAGCTGTATACTTAGTAAACCCACTACAACAGTGTTCACAGGAAAAAAGTACAGAAGCAATAGCATGAGTTCTGACAGAAGATCTTAAAAAGAGCTGTGAAAAAATATTCACATGGAGGGAAATGTTTAAGAAAAATAATTTAGCTGACCTCAGTGTTATTCAATACAGCTTTATGTCATGTCTTAGGCTCTGATGATTTGTAGAGGCATACAACTCGGGATAAACTGAGCATTCCTACTAATGCCATGCCAACTAGACAAAGTCTTGAGAACTGTACATTTCAAACCAGCATGCATTGCTTTTCCTGGCACATTCAAATGTCAGTTTGCCCTTGGAATGCAAACAAAAATTTCCTGCAGATTGCAAATTGATGTTGAATATAGACATGCAAATGAGTACTCAGAGCATATGACTCAGTGATTATTTCTATTGCATTCATTTGCATTAAAATATCCTGTATATTCAAGCTTATTTTTCTCCATGTCCTATAAAGAACAGAAATATTATTTTTGGAAAATTATTCCCACTGTTCGTTTGAATAATCACAACAAAGTACTCAAATTCTCAATCTGTCCTTTTCAAAGATACACAGTACCTTTCAACTAATGGGATGGGAAGAGAGGGAAGAAAGAAGGAATAATAAAATACATTCCACACACGATGGACTTCCGTGTTAACTGCCATATAAAAAATGGCCTTCGGGTAGCTATCCGTTTAACTACACTGAAAGCGAAGTGCAGACTGTGTGTCTTCTAATGGACTTAAAACTCTGTGAGCTAAATCTGTAGCCTGTGTAACATGGTATGAGGAATTGTATGAGACTACACTATCTATGGAAGATCTATATGTTTAGATTTATAACCATGTCTTTTAAAACCTGTGAATTATTTGTAATAATTGTTTTCTCTATGGATAAAACAGCATTCTGTTATAATAGCCTAGCTTTTGCTTTTTCAAAATTGCTTACATGAGATCTAGTTCCATTTGGGATATAACTACTGGTATCAGCACACTTTGGAGGGTCACATAAAGAGACTTTAAATATCAGTGTAAGAATGGTGCTCTCATTCAGGGAGAGTGCACAGCAAGAAAGAAACTTTGGCATATGAAGCCACTGACCAGCGTTTGAATTCCTATAGCAAATGTGCTATGTGGCGTAAGACATAGTAATTGACAAGATTATTTGTATGTGTGGACAAAGCTTATTATTTTTAAATCATGGTGAACATCCTGTGACTTATAGCAAAAGATTCCACTTTCTGTACTATGAAATTCTCAGAAATAATTCTGAATGTGAGAAAATTAAAGAATTTTCTTAAGGGTTTGATATTAAACTTCATAATGGTCTAAATATGAGAATATAAAAAAGAATAATCCTTTCCTGATATATTTTTTTTCTTAGTCTACCTGGTTCTTAGTGATTAGATTTTACCTATGTCTGTTGTGTAGCACATTATTAATGTTTTTTATGGAAATTGCAGTTTCATTTGCCACCAGTGATGTGTCAGCCTGTAAGAACAATTCGTCCTGCTCCTCTAGAGGATAATATTGTCAATGAAAGCTCCCACATCAGAAATATTTTGAACATCATGAATTCTATTCCTTGGCCTATAAAAGCAGTTACTAAATTCTATCATTATCAGTTAGACAATCTATTAAAAAGGCACACTGGAAAGTCATCAGACCTGATTGTGGCTACTATTTCTGATGAGTTCATTCCAGTGAAAGACCTGTACTACTTCAGCATGAGCAACTATTACAAGTACTCTAGCAACAAGAAAGAAGAAATTCAAAGCAATTTAAAATGGAGGGAAGCTGGTGTAGCAACCCATACTGAAAAGAATGACCAGATGAAGTACCAGCTTTTGGTGGCTTGTAAGAACATAGATCTTATGACCCAAGAGAGTTTCTATGATGATAGTCATCCCTACTTGAGCTTACATAATGCTCTGATAAACTGTGGAATATTTACAGCTCAGACAACATTTGCAATGTCAAGCAACAGAGATGCCTCGAGAGCTGGCAATGAGGAAGGAAGAACAGAGAGCTGCTGTAGATCTGGTCCAGAAGAAGGAAATGCTGCAGAGGTGATAGTGGATTACAGACCATGTGAAGATGCTGAGAGTGCGAGCTTTATGCTTGACAATTGTGATTTAAATTCTTCCTGTAAAAATGAAGTGATAGAGGCCTACCATGCCTTAGAAGATAATTCTGTAGCTGCAGGAAATCCCAGAGTAGAAGTGCAAGTTCCTTCTGGAAAACAGACAGAAAATAATGTTTGTCTCTCTGAATTTGAAATGGAAAAAGAAGCATTATCAGAAGCAACTGCAAAAGACCAAAGTGAGCTAGTACCTGTTGTTCATGTTACATTCTCTGAACAAGAACCAGCTAGAGAACCACACATTGTTAAGCAACCTCCCACAAAAAAGTGTGTCATTCGTAGCCTGCCTCCTCATGTTACTCAGAGCTTCAACATTCTCGCTCGCAAAGAAAATGGCAGGAATAAAATAAAGATGAATAAAAACAAATATTCATCAAAATCTAAAATGAGTAGGAAGATAAAGATTTCTGAAGACTTTATTGTTTCTGATGAGATTTCTGCAAAACGTAATGCCAAGAGTCACATTTTTCCATCTTTGGAACTGCCACACATGGCATCTGAGACTTCCCCAAAGCGTCAGAAAAACCCTCCTCATGCTAACAAAGACCATTTTGCTCAGAGTGCTCAAAAACTTCAAAAACACAGTTTCTCCTGCAGTTGCAAAAATTCAGTTATCTTAAAGAAACCTGTTACTCCCCTTTCTCTACCACATGCACAGTCTGCTTCAGCTTTTGTAGATCTGAAATACAGTGACATGTTCAAGAAAATAAATTCAAATGATAAAGGTCCGGGTATTTATGAAATGTTTGGAACTCCTGTCTATGACCACATGCGTGAGCCTGTTCAACATGAGAACAGGTTTTACAGAGATGTTTGTTCTGCTCCAACTGGGAGATGTGCTGTTAGCATCTGCAGATCTACCTGCAGGAAAGGGAGAGAGAGCAACCAAGCAAGAAATACTCAAAAGAGAACATGTTCTAAGCCAAAGAACATCATACCTGGCACTAAACAAAAGCAGAAGGGTTTAATTACAAAGGACAGAAGTACCAAGTTGAGTGACAGCAACACAGAACAAGATAATGTAATAACTTCTGATTCAGATGTTCGGATAAACACTTCAAGGAGCATGACATCGCTTCATGAAGGCACGGATCATCAGCTTACAGTTTTAGAAGAGTTTTCTGAATCAACTAAGCAAAATATTTTTTTTTCAAATTCAAACTTATCAACTATTAAGGAAGTTTCTTTGGAGCAGCCTTTAGACAGCCAGGATATATCCAGCCATGAGAGAGCTGCTACTTGCAGCCAGAATCTTCTGCAGTTCAGTGATAAAGACTACAGAGACTGTGTTTCTCTAAGTAGCAGTCCACTAACAGGCAAGAACGTTTGTGTACCTCAGTGCAGGGTGGATACGGATGGCTGCAAAGGCCTGGAATCAGACCAGACCTCATTCATGTCTACAAATAAACGTGAAGCATTGCCCTTTTTACGTAGGCTGGAGTGTCAGTCCCCTCCAACACAGGTAAATCAGAGTTGGGCATACACACCTCAAAACTGTGGTTTGGCGAATGAATTGACTCAGCCTCCAGTGCTTCAGACAAAAAATGTTACAAGTCAAAGCATTTTGTCCTGGGCAGATAATGAGGATGTAACTGATGAGTTGCTTTATTGTCTGGCTGAAGAATTGCTAATGCTTGAAAGAAAAGACATCAACTCTTCAAGAACAAAAAATACAAGTTCTAAAATGCAAAATACGCATACTGAAGAAGATGAAAATATGATGAATGGAGATGGAGCAATAGTAAATAATGCTCTAGAGAAGGTAAAATTAATTTCTTGTAACTTGCTAGCTCCTTTGAGTGATGCTACAACACAAGTTTGGATGAAAGGTAGCAGATATGGGCTCATTAATGATCAAGTCCCTTTTCCTTGTGCCAGCTGCCCACTGATTCTTCCAGTGCCTGGCTGAGAATACCCATGGTAGAGGCTGCATATCAGGACAAAAGCCAGATGGTACTAAGGCATGACAGGAATAGCTATCAAGGCTTATATGATGGGTCAAGATAAATTGAGAAATTGTCATGATTAAAAAGGAGAGGCTATTTTAACTGAATAGAGTGTATAAAAAGGTGCTGGGGCAAGGCAAAAGCTCTTGAGATCTTGACACCTAAGGAACATGAAAAGACTCTACAAATGATTCTTGTATATCCAAAAAGGCAATTTCCTCAAATCTCTGAGTGCAACCAGATGATTTCTAGGTATGGTCTACAAGTATTGGCTTATCAGACAGACTTAAGGCTGTTTAATTAATGTTTAAGCAAAATTTCAAGCTCAGGAGGATTAGATTCTGGCCCCCAGGTTAGTTAAGAACCTTCACCTACTAAGCCCTTACCTACTAGTACTACTTCTGTTTGGCCCTGTTAGCTTTTTGTCTATTTAAATCACAAATGTTTAAGGAAATTTCTTTCACTACTTTTCGATACATTTCCTTATGCTTCTGCAGACACAGGTGCCAGTTTTACTTCCATCTTCACTTTTAGGGAGATCCATGGCTAGATGGAGAAATAATGATGGAGTAATATGATAATAATGATGATCTTTCTGAAACAGTCTCTTCTTCCTGTGAAGTCATGTCCAAATTGTTTTCCTCAGACTTGGGTTACATGTTACCTAGAGCAAGATGATTGTCACATTCAGCTTAGCAAACTCTACCTATGTGACAAAACAAAAGAAAGTAGTAAACAGATGTATATCCTGCATTTTTAAGTGTTTCTTTTGTCTGTCTTTCTGTCAACAGAAAAAAAATGTCATGCTATAATCTTCGGGTTATGCACTATTTGTGATATATACTTGAAAATATTTACCTAGTTTTACTTAGTATAGCAATTGTATTGATGAGATGAGCAATTAGTGTGTCTGTCTGTCTGTCTGTCTATCTATCTATCTATCTGTCTGAGTCATGCCAGGTAAAAATTACTCATTATAAAAAAATGTAAGGATAATATGAAGCCTTTCTTTTCTTCCCTGCTTTCTCCCCCCACTGACCATCATCTTTCAAGCAGAGTTACCGTAAAGCCTTTTTGGCATCAAATGAAGAAAATGATCTGCTAAGCTTTGAGGAATCTACTAAATTACCAGCACGCAGTTTAACTAACAAAGATCCTATCATGTGGACAAGAGGTGACGTCCTTGGAAAGGGAGCCTATGGCACAGTAAGTTAATGTCTGAGTATGTTAAAAGTTGTGCTGGTCATTTTTGAGCTGTATCTTGCCTTGTAACTGTCTTTTGTCCTATTCAACAAACAAACACGAGACACGAAACATGACAAACACAAAGATACTTTTTAAAATAAGTAAATACAGTTTTATTTCATGTTTCATTTTAATAAATGCTGGTTTCATTGTAGGTATACTGTGGCCTGACAAGCCAGGGACAACTAATAGCTGTAAAACAGGTTGTTTTGGGTACGTCAGACCAAGTCACTACAGAAAAGGAGTATCAGAAGTTTCATGAGGAAGTTGACCTTCTGAAGACATTGAAGCACATCAATATTGTAACTTATTTAGGAACTTGTCTGGAAGACAACATTTTAAGCATTTTCATGGAGTTTGTTCCTGGTGGCTCAATTTCTAGTATTATTCATCGTTTTGGTCCATTGCCAGAAATTGTCCTTTGTAAATACACAAAACAAATTCTACAAGGAGTTGCATACTTACATGATAATCGTGTGGTACACAGAGATATCAAAGGCAATAATGTTATGCTTATGCCAAATGGTATAGTAAAGCTAATTGACTTTGGCTGTGCCCGGAGGTTAGCTTGGGTAAGCCTTAGTGGCACACAGAGTGAGATGCTCAAGTCTGTGCATGGGACTCCATACTGGATGGCACCAGAGGTTATAAATGAATCTGGATATGGAAGAAAATCAGACATCTGGAGCATCGGCTGCACTGTGTTTGAGATGGCAACAGGAAAACCACCACTGGCTTCCATGGACAGGATAGCAGCCATGTTCTATATTGGGGCCCACAGAGGACTGATGCCTTCCCTACCTGATCGATTCTCTGGCACTGCAGTGGATTTTGTGCATGCATGCTTAACCAGGTATGTAGAGTTTTGACTGAAAAATTAAAGGAAAAATGCAGATAGTTTGTATTACAGAGATTGCTGATGGGAGCTTAGGTTGCCTCTTACATGGTACATATGACTACTGTAAACACATTTTTCAACATTTCAGGAAAACTTTCATATAATAGTATACATAAAAGAGCTTTGCTCTCTCTAATGGTATAAGAAAACCCTCACAAAAACTTTTTGTAGGCTTTTTTACTCATCATTTACTTTTCCTGTAATTTTCATGCAGAAATATGGCACCATTGAGTTTTATACAAAATGTTTGATAAATATGCCTTGCTGTTCCAGTAGCACATTGGCTGAGTCTGGCCTGTGCCAGGCAAGTTGTTTTGAGGACAATATTCTTTCACTTAGTTCTTATCTTCTGCAATAGAAAAATCTATTATCACTGCTGGTCCAGGAAATACATACTTACTTAAAACATAAAGTTCTCTATATAAAAATCCAAAACCACCAGCAGTCACCCATTATAAAAACTATTTTTGTGGTGTTCGTTTTGTTTGAAATATCAGCTTTCACCCAGATGTTTAAATGGACTACCTGTTTCAAGAGCTAAGCTCCTGACCTCTATGGGTAGTCTTTATAAAATTAATAGCAGCTTTTTTACATACCTCTAAAGACCAGATATGAGCACTAGAGAGAAGCGTGTTATTTAGTGGGTATGGCAGGGGTCCTGAAGGCAGGAAACCTGCTCTCTAATCCCTGGGTTAGAATTGTTATAGTATGGTTATGGTTCCTATGGACCGTATAACAATAACCAGAAAAGCTGTGGACTATATATAGTGATATCATATATACTTTGATTCAGTGACAACAGTGTTTAAAAGGTGGTAAGGATTGTCAGCTAGAAGGAAACATACAGATAAAATACTTTTCAAATAAACTATTTAACTTTTCAAAACCCAGGATGCACCTGTGGTGGCCAAGTTCTAATGGATGATATCACCATGTCCTAAATATAAATGCCTCTCTTATCCCATCTTTCCCATTTGTTTATTATTTAAGAAGTCAGTGTCCTTTACTGCTTCCCCTGCTTTTCCCTCCAAACTGAGGGTTGGAAAAGCGCAAAGCCCTTAGCTCTAGCAAGCCAATGTTGTAATTACAGTACTGTAATTCCATATGGGCTCCTTAACATGCATAACCTTGATTGGAGATGGCAGAACATCCTGATCGACACAGGGTCAAACAAATACTTGTCACACTTGTTAAATATATTTTTGGTACACCTACACCAGCTGTGTTAGCTGAATTACTCCAAGTTTTGTAAGGAATTTAGAGGATCAAAGAATGATTTTTGTAATAATAAAATATTTCTGAAAAAAACACAACTAATAATGAGCAATGACTAGAGAAATGAGAAAAAAGAAAGAGGCTAAGTTTGCATGCAGGTTTTACAAACAATCACATCACAGGCATGTATATTCATTTCTTTTACTGATTTTTCAAACCCTCAATGCAGAGACCAACACGAACGACCTTCTGCTCTGCAGTTGCTGGACCATCCCTTTGTGAAAGGAAGACAGTGAATTTTTCAAACCTCTTATCAAATGAGTATGCATTTCCATATAAAAGTATCCACTTGGGAAAAAAGGTAAGAAGGAGCTGGACTTCAATCTGACAACAGAATTTACTAGAGAGCAGTTGTGCACAAGGAGACAGCAGAATGACTAATGTTTTTTGAACTGTCTGTGCTCATTGGAGTGGGCATTCCTTTCCTGTGAACGCAGAGCCACGTTCGTTGTATTTGGAGAGACTTTAAGAGAAAAAAACCCATGCATCACCATCACCAGTATGTGGCAGGCGAGGTAAGCTGGAATGCAACTTTTGTCTGCAAAAGGCAATGGAACGTACGCTATTGGCAGAAAGCATTGTAGATGTTGAAAGCTCTTGAGAAAACTCCTTCAGGAAGCTCTACTCAAACTTGTAGATGAGCCATTAAGTGTGCCTGTGAGGATCCCGTACGAACCCCAAACTGTAAAACTATGTTGGCATAAAATGCACTGAAGCTTTTATGTAGCAAGATGGGTCCTTTAATTCTTAGCTGGTGAAAAAAAAACAGCTAGATTTTGCATGCATCTTTGTTACTGAGGTACTGCATCACTATGAGCCACTGAAGTGATAATGACAAGAGATCCTCAGGTGCACACGTGTCTTTATTAAGCTTACATCAAGATCATTTTCTAGTCTGGCTAGAATTATTATTCTAAACTTCGTGACTGCCTTTTCTTAAAGTAGTAGTGCATTTTATGGACGTTTTCAGGTCACAGAATCATTGATGTTGGCAGGAACCTCTGGAGATGCTCTAGTCCAGTCCCACTGCTCAGAGCAGGGTTGACTGTAGGAGTTTGCTCAGTTCCTTGTCTCATTGGCTTTGAAAGGATGGAGACTCCACAGCCTCTCTGGTGAACATGTTCTTCAACCACCCTTACAGTAAGAACATTTTTATGTTTGAGCAGACCATCTTGTATGTCAGGTTGTGCCCATTGGCTCTCGTCCTGATGCTGTAACGCTGAAGAATTTGGCTTTGTCTTCCTTGCTGCCCCATCAGGTGTTGATAGACATCAATACATATTCCCCCTGAACCCATTATTTTCTCATGGAGTGCCTTATTTTCTGTGCTCAGTGATGTGTTGTAATTCTCACCCTTCTGTTTGCTGATAGAGAGCAACAGAAGCATAGGAGCATTGTCTTTCTTGTGTTTGTGAAGGCCATGAGGTGCTGTTTGACTCACTAGCCAGTCTAGTGGCTATTTTTCAATATCCTTAATCTGAAATAGAACAGCAAACTTGAATTGTTTTGAGAAACACAGGAGCAAGCGTGATGTAAGCAGACAACCCAGCAGTCTCCATCTGCACTGTGAAAATAATTTTTACAGTTAGTATAACTAGCTTCCATCTGCACAAGATTAAGTGAATGAAGAACATTATGATATATTAATAAACAAAAAAAATTATCAGGTGTTAGTATTTGGATTGTTCTCATTCTGATAAGGCTTCTTCCTGAGTAGCTTTCAAATTTAAAATTTCAGGGGAATGAAACATTGTAAAAACCCAAAATGGGTTTCACCACATCAAAACGCAGTGAACCTTTTGCCTGAGCACCTAGGCTCAGGAAGAGATGCAGTGGAGCCCAGCTCTGCAACTGATCCATATAACATCAACTTTCCCCAGACCACTCAACATTTTAGTTAGTTAAATAGTTTTCAAACTTTATTTTATCCCAGTAGCCTGACTTCAGAGAGTTAGCCTATATTTATAAAACCAACGAGAAATCAGTCCTTCTAGTAAAAGTCTTTATTAATAGTTTGTTTAGGTATGATGTCACATAGCAATGACAGAACATGGTGCAGTATAAGAGAAATCCAAACATCACAGTCATCTTCCAAGTTCAAACAGTTAACAGGCCCTTTTTGAGGAACACAGGTTGGTCTGCATGCCAAAAATCCATGGCCACATCACATTAAAGTATCTTGCAGACTAAGAAAGAAGTCCTGGCATATGAACTCAGGTGGGATGTACATAATTCCATGATGCATATTAATTCTTCTCAGATGAAGTTGTTGTCTCCAACAAAGCTGCAGAGTAAATGAGGTTTTATTTAGCATGAAATGGAGATGATGGTCATATGCAGGGAAAGAATAGGAATGCTCTAGGATATACAGGTAATTAAAAAAAGCCAAAATTACAATCTCCCCTCCTTAATGCACGTCTTAAAATCAAAACTACTATCTTTTGTTAAAGTTGGAGTTCTCCAATACTAAGGTTATTAGGTACTTGCAATTTAAATGTAATGGCTAATTCAGCTAATTACACTAAAATCAGTCTCCCACATAAAGGTTTGTAAAACTTTAACCTGAGTTTTTGATCAAAATGTGATAGCACAGTTTAACTAGACTTGCAGAATGAGGAGGTTGTTTAAGGCCAGCACTTGCAACAAAGTTATTTCATCTTAATCACACTGGAGAACTGGGGAGTTGTGACTGCATCCCCGTCCTGTGCTCAGTACAGCTAAACCAAGGGTTAGGGTGCCTTGGGGCGCTACGCTGAGCCCAGCCTGGTAGGACACTCTACAAACAAGTCTAACATTGCATATTTCTTACTTCATATTATAGATTTTCACATTAAACCCCAGATAATTCAGATATCGTAAAAGGGGACAGGGTGAGAAACCTTAAAAACCTTCTCAAAAACCTTTGTCGTCACTGATAAGTGACTCAGTGAGAAGGGTCACACTTCATGCTCAATTATTTATAGTATGTGAGCAGGGCAAGGCCTACTGGTTTAAAAAGTAGTTTCATTGCTAAAAACAGTGAAGAAGTTTGTAAGCTGCCAAGTAGCATGCGTGACCACATTGCTGTGATACCAGGTTTCCTCAAGATTGGGAGTTTGAATTTGAGAGCCTGAAAATACACTATCCTTTTTAACACTGTAGGCAATACCTGGTATTCTTTTTACACAGAAGTATTTTAAGCTTTGAACTATTGCTCAAATCCTAGGAAAAGGGGGGCTTCTCAGGCATGCCAACCCAGCTGTTTTACACTGGTCCTGAAACTACAAACAGGAACAGAATGTAAAAATCTGCATCTCGAAATACGTGCTTCAACCTTTCTTCTCAAGGAAGCAGACACTGAGCCCAGAAACCTGTCTTTTGAGACTATTTAGGGTCAAAATTAGTGCTTTTTCCCAAAGTTCATCAGGAACTGATGCTGTTTTCTACACACCACACCCTCTCCCCCCCCAGCAAAACTGGTTCTTGCACCTAAGTAATAAAGAACAAGAGTTTCGAGGAAGGGCTTCCTGCACACACAGGGGAGTGCCTTTTCTCCTCTGCTTCCTGCTTTCCAAGAGGACCTGTGCCATGAGACACCTTCAGAGAGGAAGGTTTACAGGTGTTGCCAAAGAACACAACCTCTGAACTATGGCATCAGTGTAAGTGTGGGAATATAGAGGAATCAAACTCAAGCATAAAAACGTCAATGCTAAAAATTTGATTTGGGTTTGCTGTATGCACCTCAGACACCAGAGAAACGGCCACTCCCCGTAGCAGTGTGAGAAAACACTGCTGGCAACAACTTTTTCTTAAAGGTCTAAGTAGTTCAGCATTTCAGAGACAGGAGGAATTATTTAGCTACTCCAGTTTGGCACAGCTGCCGAGTTTGTCAAGACACTTATTTTTAGAACTGATTACGGGAATGTGCATTTACACCCCAGTGAAAGCAAGCAAACAACAGTTTGCTAGGTCTCCTTCACTGCGAAATAAAGGTTGGGAACCTTTCCTCAAAGGCCTTACACAGATCCTTGCTGTGCTCCTGTTGCCCACCCCCTTGCACACACTCCCCACTGCTAAAACAATCAAATAGTTAAATCACCAAGCATGGCCAGCCACTATACAATATTACTACAGGGCAGAGGGAGGGAGCAGCTTAAGACAGCATAAAATTTCAGGTATCAAACATTATGATCACCATAACGTAAAGGAAGCAAAGGAAACTAATTAGAATTCAGACTTTCAAGCATTCCACTATTTGATTTGATGAAAACTAGCAATGTTTTGCTAATAACTGAGAAGGGATCATCTCCATCTTTACAAATGAGGCTGGAAAATTAAACATAGGAAAATGGGATCATTTCTGCACAACAGAGGTGAGGTAGGGAATTTTATTGAAAATACTTTTTTTTTTTTTTTACAGTTCTTAGAAATAAAGTTGCTTTTTCTAATCTCACACAAACAGCTGTACCTCAAAAATTCAACTATGCTAATATGAAACATTTACATTTACAGTTAGCCAAAAGAATATACAGAACTGCCATTGTATGCAAATACTGCAGTACCAGATCACAGTGAGATACATTACTTCAGCACTCCCACCATCAGGAACAGATTAAGATTCAACATACGAAAGAATCTCACTATTCTACAAACCTCATCTCTCACAAATAGGGAAGATTTTTAATAGTGTTGTAGTGAGGTCTCCAACTACAGCGTCAGTTTACAAGTCACATAATGCATGGACTCAAATTTATAACAAAAACTATCTGTGGTCGGTGGGGAACGGAGTCCGAGTGTTATTACCCTTTTATTGCATTTACCCAGCTACGTGCTTGGAGGCCGAGGCCCAGCCCAGCAGCCTGCAATTTGCACGGTTCACCATCGCAGCGGCAGCTTGGTGCATGTCCTCGCCCTCCCTCTCAGCCCCTGCGCTCAGCACGCTGAACCGAGTCTCCCACACAGACACATAGAGTTTCACGTATTTACAGCTACACTGAAACCCAAACGCTGAGTTTTATGGATGTCCTTTACAGAGAAACCAAAACCCACCATTTGGATCTCAGTGTAGCAAAGCAACGTTTTCTCCATGATATTTCACAATTTCCCAGAATCAAAACTGGAAATATTTCATTTGAAACAGCACCTTAGGATGAAGGCCTATGCTCTTTTCCAATTTCTGTTAGACAGGCACTAGTTACCATCCAGACATTTCATCTCCAAGTTATGACAGCAATTGCTCTATTTACAGTACAGTATATTGCTTATCCAGAGTGGCTGTGTAAGACTCATTTCATGGCACAACTATTAAAATAGACTCAAAAAGAAAGTACTGTAGTGCTTCAAAGAAAACAAAAGACAATTTACTGCTATTTCATCTGTTTGCCTATAGCTTAGGACAGTATAACACACAGATTTCATTTGTTAAAGGTCAGACCCAAAAGTAGCACTGAAATGGAAAGGAAACAGACTATAAAAGGATAGAAAATAGTCACCAATGCACAAGTATGTAACCAGAAGTTCCATTTCAAATGTAGAAAAATAACCAAGTTGGCAGGGAGAAAACAGCTTTGGATTTTGTACACGGGCCAGAATTTAAGCTAAGATTTAGCAGAAAATGCAATCAGGTTTCCATTTAAATATTCCTTAAGTGTAAAAAAAGTCTCCATAGTTCAAATAAAACTTATACAAGTCATTACAAGCGTTTGCATTACTGGAAACAGAGTATTACATAGTAATTGATATACCTGTAGTTACAGAATACAGCAACTACCAATCGGGTAGATATCAAACAGTTTTATCATTTAAAGCACGTGTGGGTAACATAACTTCGGATTTAACGTCCAAGACTTACAGAATTACACAAGCACTAAGGGAATGAGGTGGCTTCGCAAAAGTTTACTTCACGTCCTGGTCACTTCAAAGTTAAAAGAAGTCACTGAAAACCGGCTGTTGCTACTATATACTGAGTTCACGTTGAGGTACTTCAGAGCTTATGAATAGGTTTGAGGAACAACCCAGCAAGTCAGTTCACTGTTCTCCAGCCGACTGAGCTGTAGTATTGGCTTTCAGAATACAAGAACATTCACACCTGTC
>NW_009917582.1:0-21170 GCF_000696875.1 Nestor notabilis | reverse complement strand
CATTCCTGTAGCTAATATTGCCAAATTTTCAGGTGCGTGACTGTCTGGAACAGAAATACTTCCTGAGGTCAGAGGTACCGGTGCAGGAAATGATGCGGATGGTTTTTGGAAACTTGTGTTTGCAGCTACACCAGCAACTGTATCCACCAAAATGGAATTCTGGACCAAAGATGAACCAAGAAGCGAGTTCTCTGATACCTGCCCATCACCTTTAGGTTTCTTAGCTGCCTGATTAGCCTAAGCAAAAAGGAAAGAAGTGGGAAAGTGCACAGCTTAGATTATGTCTACAGTCCATTCTAATTTAGCTCAAAGGCAAGGATAAAAGCTGTTCAGGGTTTTGCCCTCTCCCAACCCAGCTGTTCAGTTCATAATTCTCCTAGAAGTTCACCTCTTTTTGCTAGACACTGTTCCAGGAAAACTCCTTACCCGCCAATTTCTAATTCTCTTGAGCCTGCTGGGCGTTTTCTCCAGTATCTGCAGAAACTCGTGTGTTAGCTCTGGGTAGGGATAGCAAAAAGAAAAAAGAAGCCATTTATACCCCTGGCTCTGTAGTAAGCAGGTTCAACTTTAAGTATTTTCCTAGACTGACAGGATACAGCATTTGCAGTAGTTATTACAGGCTGCGTGTGTTTTCCATTGATATTCAATACAAGAACCTTGTCAGTGCTGTCAAAAAAAGGCTACAGTATTTCACTACAGCAGACTTCTGACCACTACATGCGTTCTGAAAAGCAGGCCTGCATTTTTGTTTCTACTCTTGCAGAATCTGGATTTGTTAGACCAAAAATTTCAAGAGGGATCTGTACAAGCAATAGCTCCTAAAACACACTTGACATTCAGCTTGGGCATTCCCTGTGTGAAGATAAGTTTCCTTTAAAGTATAAATTTCTAAGTCACTGTTTCAGTCATTCCACCGAACTTCAGGAACAACCAGTAACAGTTCTGACAAAATACGAGCCATCAGACCCTCGAAGGACCTTGTTTTAAGCAACAGCTTTTGATTAATTCGTGTTTGAGGCAAAATAGCTGGCTGCGTTAAAGAAAACCAAGCCAAAGATGCTTGCAATTAGCATGTCCACAAGGAAGCGCTGGTTTCCATGCTCGACAGCTGCAAAGAAAAATACTTGCCACTGAAATGTAATTTTACTCACAAGCTAAAAATAAGAAGGTACAGTCAGAACTTGAATGCAAAAGTAGGTGGTCTCTTGCAAGTCTGGAAGAACTGGCTTCCCCACAACTCCATAAGCAACTTAGAAACAAGCTGCTCCCAAGGGCAAAACTGCCTCAGCCCTTTGGTCTGCCCAAATCTGTGACACACACCAGCTCCAAAAACACTTCAAGAATTGACTGGTGTTTACTGTGAGCTCACAGCACGTGTCTCCTGGGGTTTTAAAAGCTGACGCGATGCATGCTCACCAAACACACAAACCAACAGCCAGCTGAGAAGGAAAGCAGGGTGGTGGTGTCTGAAACTACAGGTACAACTTAAAGCATCCTGTTAAGACAGAGACATTTGAAGCTGTGATTCCGAGCTCACTCTGGCTCTGTCCCTCATGCAGCAGCTACGCAAGTTTTCACTTTCAAATTAAAAAAATATTGCCAGTAAGAAATGAAAGCTCAGCAGAAGGAAAAAGCAGCCCATGGGGAGCTGTGCTGGGCCCTACCAAGCGTGGAGGCCTCTGCCACTGCTCTGAAACAAGTATTTCACTCCAGAACAAACAGCAATGCCCCATACATAGATCTGAAAGACCCAAGAGCTACCACCTCCACTGCAGTAGTGCATGCAAGCCTTAAATTCAGACTCCATTGTAATAAGAACTATTTCAAAGGATAGCAAATCTCTAGGTATATGATCTTTCAGGTATACACTTGCTTCTCTAAAGTAACCGTTTAACCAGAAAAAAATACAGTGTTTGAGATATCACAAGCTACACCAAATTAACACATAACTACCTTTATAAACACAGCAATTTTATGTATAGCTTTAAGAACAGTTGTTTCAGTGCCACTGAAGCTGTGAACTTGGACCAGTGATGTACATAAAGTGATCAGACCACATGAATTTGCACCGCTAGGTTTCCCTCTCTTTCCTGGTTCTGAAAAGCACCTCAAGGCAAGATTCCAACCTGCACCTAACAAAAGGTATATGGATGCCCCAGCCCACAAGAGGAAATAAAAAGGGTCTCAAAACCAAGCTGGTCTTCCTAAGTTCTCCTCTCTGCTGTACCTTTCTTTCACCTGAGGATCCACTATGTGAAGTCAGCGAGACTTAATTTAGGCTTAAAGCTATGCTCTTACTATACTATGCCCACATTTTCACTTTAACAAACTCTTGAATTTCAAGAGTAGCAAGGCTGTGTCCTACTTACCATCTAGTAATTCTAGAGTAACCGAAGGATCTACGTATTCCCACCAGTGTTTTCCATCAGTTGATACTGGGATCTCCCAGTTGGACCACTTGCAGGCCAAGTGAATGCACACACATGCTATCACTGTGGGCTTGTACTGAAGACAGAATGTGGTAAGGTGAAGACTGTTGCACAATTTCGTAATGAGGAACCAGAGGAAATCAAACATGTAAAACAGAAAACCCAAGAATATTAACCATTAACATACAAAATAAGAGAACTTGTCAAGCAACACAGTTATACATTAGTTCGTAAGATATCTTACTGTCTTAAGAAAACAAAGGGCAGGGCGTTTATCTGGTAGAAAAGTTTAATTTGCTTTTACTATTAGAAGTGTGATGAACGGTATGTAAATTTACCAGTTATTCTACTGTACATAAGCACTAAAAAGAAGTATAATACGATCAATTATAATTCTACAGTAAAAACCATACAGCTCACTATGCAGTCTCTGAAAGAGACAATCAGAAGAAGGTACCCGGTAGTTCCACAGAAGCCAGGTGAGTTACTTGTGGGCTTAGCTTTCACCAGGCCTCGATCTGTGATATTTGTGAACTTGCCTTCAGCCTCCAGCTGGCAGCAGCACCAAGACATTTGTTCGGTTTCACAGTTTTATCACAGCTTTTCTTATCACCAATTTCCAATACAAGAACCTCACCCACCAAGAAATTTTTATTTGGAAGAGCTGTAATAGCCAGCTGATTGCTTAAGAACTATCTACACAAAATGTAATGCTCTTAAATAAAGCTCAGACTTGTTTTACAGGAAGTAAATTGAAGTAATCGAGAAATCAAGACTGAAGTCTGCTCTCTAATTCCACCTGGGTACAACAGGTTATATATATAGTATATATGTATACACAGTCCCTGTCTGGAATCCTAGAACTTTAAATTTATATAAACACTCAGGTTTTAAAACTATATATTAAGAGCTGTTTCTAAAAGGAAGAACATTGGACTACTACTAGTTTATCTGAAAAGAAAAAAACAGCTTGTTGAAAAGATCTTAGGCCTACTACAATTTTATTAGTTAAGACTGGATCAATATATTTAAAGTTAAGAGAAAACTGCCATTAACTACAAGTGTAAACTAGAAATAGTTTTGTACTTACCAAGATGCTCGGATTTCTAGGTTAAGTTTTGTAATCTTTAGCTGCTATTCAGGCTACCAATTTTAGACTTATGCACTCACAATCGAGAAAAATGTCATCAGAAAGCACCACTACACTTCTCATTGTGCATTTAACCCCTCTGTGCCATCAGGCCCTTGTACAATACACCGCACTGCAAACAGAAAGGTACCACCACTGTAGATGGCCCAGTCTCCTGTTGCAACAAGGGTAAGACACATGTAGGGGGCCCTGCAGTAAAGGAAGCTATAGTGTGCTACAACAGTGCAACAAAGAGGTTCAGGATAACAACCTGTTGGTAGCCATGAAATAGGATGTCTGTGCCAAATCCTTGCTTGCTGTAAGAAAAGAAAAATGGAGAGATTAAAGATCTGTGCTAACTTGTCAGGTTCACTCCACAATTAAAGCAGTTTTACCTTCCAAAAAGCACCACTTGGTATTTCCACAGAATTGATCTCAATGTAGCTAACTAGCCTTTAAAATAATCATTTCTGAGATACTGAAGAGGCCATTATATTTGGTAACTGAAGATGGACTGGCCAGTCCACTCGCTGAGCATCCCCTCTACAACCCACAGAACAGTTCCCTTTTGCTTATCTGCCTCACAAACACCTCATACACAAATGCAGGCTCTTCTAGGCAGCCCTGCTTCCCACCCTCAGTAACAGAAGACCCTTAGCACAACCCTGGACTGCAGAAAGGCAGTCAGTAAAAGCCAATCCACAGCACAGCACATGTTCTGCTCTTGGAGATGAGCATGGCAGGATAGTGGGAGAACACCCCTCCACCCCCCAGCACCTCCCCCCAAACAGCCACATCTCTCCCCAAGGCCCTACTCCATAGCAAGCTCCCAAGCTGGGTGGTAAACCAATTGAATATTAAGAGCACCATACTCAGAACATTTTGTTCCGTGTTTATTAAACCTATGGCAAAGCTTCAGTAGGAAATAAACAACTTCATTTAGTTACAGTCAAGTTAAAAAAACCACGCAAGACTGCAGTGTGCCAGAAAGGAAAAGCCAATGGCTTCAGCTGTTGCAGCCCTCCAGCACTGACCCCAATGCTCCTCACTCAAGTAGAACTTACTGTAACATGCATATAATGGAATAGCTGGGCACAAGGGGTTTAACTGAAGATTGAACGCAGCCTTCATTGAATTCTGACTTTGACACTATCACTTGAAACCAGTGCTACCTGCAGAAAGCGCATTGTTGAATTTCATGTCACAGGAATATTGTTAAACTTTTATTTTAATAAGAATCTTTCCACACAGGTTGAGAAAGCCTGCAAAGCCTTTGCAAATTGAGTTTTTAAAAAGTGTATTAAAGATGTGATTTAATTTCTAACGATTCCCAAGAAGTACAAGTCAGATTTGTTTTCATGCTACCCAGCCAGGCAGTGCCATCATCTGAGAAGAATGTGAAAGTAGCAAGGGAACAGGATCTGTTCCTATACACAAGTTCTACTAATCCATAATAATCAAAAGGTGAACTGACGATGTGACAGTGTTATACAATAATATTTAGTTTGCAAACGATAATGGTAATTGCATGCCAGATTACATGGAGATCAACCTTCTCCTCTCACTCCCATCACAAAAACGTAAGGCAGTATTACCAAACAGAAAAAGTGAAATGAGACTATTGTGACAAAACAAATGAAAACACAGAAGGGTTGAATAAGACTGAAACTGATGTCTTGCTCTTCATTTTTCAAAGTAATGTTTAAAGGCCTTTCAATGATTTCTATATTCTGTAAAGTGACAACAGGTTTGAATTAAGGAACTGGACCAAAAAGCATCTCTACTCTCACTGAAATGTCCCTTTTGAACAAGGAAGAAAAGCAGATGCCAAAAAACTTCTATTTAACATCAGCTTGAAAGTTGAGTAAATCAACACACATACCTGGAAGAAAAGAATCACATCTTGAAACACACATTTTAGCCTTAATCAAAAATTAATGTGCTAAATACCTTACCTATACTACAAGCAGTATGATAAGGTTTCAACTTATTTACAGCTAAATAATCATCATTGCTAAAACCAGCAAGGAATTGCAGCTTGCAACTAAAGCCTATGGTAACACAACACAACAGAAAACATCCATTCCAAACTCTTTTCTTACTCTTTAGGACAGCTTTTGTTTAGTAGAATCTATCACTAAAATTAAAGCTCACAAATTTTGGTTCCTATATTTTCCTTCATAGTGGTGGAAAGTGCATCTCCAAATGATCATAATCTTGAAGCAGAGGCCACAACAAGCCAGCAGAGCTTCTCTGTCATAACTTACAAGCTGCAGGACTGATGACTGTGACGCCAGCCATTAATAATCAGCTCTGTATGCTATCACTCAGGAGTGATTTAAAACATCCACCCTGTCTTACTGCAGCAGAAGCAACCATAAGGCAGGGGATTACTAAAGTAGCAATCAAGATTTCTGAAACAGGAGCTGCTGTCCAACACACCTTCCCAAAGGCTACTGTCTCCAAGAAATTCCCAGTGGAAACCAAAATGCTCTTTATTGGGTGTAGCCACACAGTTCAACCGGTTCCAATTCTGAGTCTTTTCTTCAACACCAGGTTATCTTGGATCTTGAGATAATCACGGAAATGCGACTGCCAAGTCACCCTTAGGAAGGTGGTAGCTGGCTATGCCTAGGACCCTGACAACATACATACAACATTCCCTGGAAAGAGGGGACTGCAGATAAGCCAGTCTGCATCAGAAGAAAGCTTGCTGAGGTCCTTCTGGGCAAAAAGAAAAAGGCTCTGAATAGAGGAATGCTGGTGGATGCCTGTTGTATCTGGAAAGGGCTGGAGGAGACCGTGGTGTAGGCATTCAGGTCTGAGCAGTCCTGGTGGCTTTGCTTTCTTGAAAATACTTAAAACCTCGGGAACAGGCCTGTAAAATCCCAAGGTGAAAGCTCAAAATGCGAAGGCTGCCTGTAGCACTGCTGTTTAAGGTCTTTCCACACCACTTAGTTTACTATGACTTACATTTTCCTCATAAGAATACCCTCTGAAAAAGCTGATTCATGTTCATCTCCTCTTCTGCTGACTTTATCAGCCCGATTTAAGCAACAGCACCTGTGCTCACAGACACTATGGTACGTTTGAGGAATCTGACAGTGCTATTTCTACAAAAGATTAACAAGGATCATGGGTGTTCAAGATACCTGATAACCTGCAGAGTAGTGAGAACAATCCTAGAATCCTTGGGATCCAATCTTCAGTTCC
The DNA here is from genome assembly GCF_000696875.1 of Nestor notabilis. Taxonomy (NCBI): domain Eukaryota; kingdom Metazoa; phylum Chordata; class Aves; order Psittaciformes; family Psittacidae; genus Nestor; species Nestor notabilis. The sequence continues at coordinate 14,399 of NW_009917582.1, read as the reverse complement.
AAAAGAAGGCTGTGTACCAACACAGAAAAAGGAATGACTGAAGACTTCCTGAGACGGAGATGAGGATACAGATTCCTCCTCTTCAAGTTCCATGAGAAGCAGGCTGGGAACAAACCAATTTGCACCAGAGCTGAAGAGGACCACACCATGGTCTCAGCACTAGGGCAGTTTGCAGATCACTGAACTAGCATTCAAGCCAGTAAGGCAGTTTGATACCAGAACAGTTTTTGGTGTTTTGGTGTTGGTTTTTTTGTTTTTATTTTTTCTTCTCTCTTCAGCACCAACCATCCTTGGTTGAAGCTTGCTGACAAGCCTTCACAGATCCACTGCCTCCAGATTCCTTAGAGGACCTGTGGGATCCTAAGGAATGATGGTCCTGTCTCCTCTTCTCAGTCTCTTGACACTGAGGAAGAATGGTGCAGAAAAAAGACTGAGCCCATTCTCCTTGTCTACTATACTGACCAAACTGAAAAGATGGAACAATTTCATCAACCCATGAATCTTTGAAAACCAGAAGAAATAATTAGATACCTTACACCTGAACATTATGAGTCATGTATCCATCCAGTCACCCCTTATCTACAATGATCTGTGATGTCTAACACTGCCTTCAGAAAGGCTTTCAATCTTAAAGATGATGAATTCAAGTTTTTCTTTACTTGCACGTTGAAACGATTATGATTATTTGCACCAATTCCCACTTACTAGTTCAGCTTCAGCTTCCAGCAACTGATTCTGGTATGCCACTATAAGACTAGACAGTCTTCTGACAAAGGACTTGGCTGAATCTCTTGAGCACCATCAACAGAATGTGGTTTGGTTTTTGTTCTTTTTCCATTTTGTTTTTAAAAGGGGAAGCTTACAGATTAATACAGGTAACAGTGACAGCATAAAGCACATTATGCTGAATGCACAACAACAAAAAGTGGTACAGAGAATCAGCCATCCTCTTAGCCACTTAAGTTTAGGCAGCAAAAGGGCATCTTCTCACCATGTGGCAACTCAGTGAACACATGCTAAGGCAAAATCTTAAGTACACCTGCATAACTCAGCTAACCTTGCTGCCTTTCTTGATACTTAAACAGCCCCATTACATTCCTCCCTTCCTTCTCTGCCTGAACATACAGTTGGAGGTTTTAATCAAAACAGTCCTGGATAAGTTCATCATGTTTAATAAGAAAGGTATTTCTGCTTTTCTGAAATAGTATTTTTGTCCAAGAAGACATGCTACCAGAGCTGGCTGAAGCAACCCTGGATTTCATTAACTTCTCAGTGAATCCCTTTAACACCGAAGGTTTAACACTGACAAGTCTCAGATACATTTTGAAAGCTTCAGGACTTGAGATCTAAGTGTTGCACCTACTCACAACACCACACTGTCCAATAAATAGATGTTAAGAGAGAGAGAACTAAAATCATACCACCACATCTTTGAAGATCCACAAGCCCATCTCTTTATTCACTCAATATATGACTAATGTTCCATGGCAGTTATTCTCTGCTTGCTTGACTTGCATGCAGGACTACAGATTTCATGTTTTTAATTTATGGATTAATTTGGTTTTGGTTTTGTTTTTTTTTTTTTTTTTTTAATATGAGGTACTCCAGTCTTGTGTTCACAGCCTGGGAACCCCTTGGAGGGGCATAGACTGGAGAGAATCCCATTTGCATACACACATACCAAGGAGCACACCTACTGTGGTGAGCAGGCTTTCAAGCTTCAGCAATATTACACTCACTTTGCACCAGTCCTTGAGGTACATGGATTTCAGCCTTCACTGGAGTCTTCAGATTTCAAGACTTGGTATAATTTTAGAATTTTAAGTAGTTTGTTAATTTCTTATGACATTAAATATTAGCTTTAAAATGTCAAAGTTAAAAATCAGCATGTACCTTCAATATATGAATTTTGTCAGTACACAGAAGTAGCATACAAAAGAAAAAGCTGAACTGAGAGGGGTATCTACCCTTGACTAAAAGAAGTAAAGTTTGTGCAGCAGTATGCTTTTCTCCTAGTAGGCTCAAGTCAAATACATTTGCTAACATGGGAATCCTGATGCAGCTGCAAAACACAACCTGTCACCCCTCCCCACAGCCCCAGATACTAAGCAGAAAGGCAGGGGCTCACACCAAACAGTGAAATCCGTGCTCACATTTATACTGACCAACAGCTAAAAAAAATCCAAAGTAAAACCCTACAGGGCTGCTGATGCAGAATGTTGAGAACTCAGGTGCAATCAAGCTTATGCACCGAGTCACAACCAAATCTGGACATAGAACAAAGAATCATCTTCTAGCAAGAATAACAATAAAACTACATTATATGCAAATAAGTAGCAGCACTGGTCCTGCTCAGAATCAAACTCTGAAGACAGTACACCAGTAAGCTACTTTAAAATGAGAGAGAGACCTTTCCTTCAAACAAAACCTTTAATTCTAAAGTTACTATGGATCAAATTTAGTTAATCTGATTAAGTTGTACCTAACCTTCCTGTATTTTTTTCTGGGGGGGGAGGGAAGGAGGGAAAGCCCACAACAAAAAACCTTTGAAGCACTTAACTTTACATTTTTCACTGCAAAACCAACTAATGACTAACAACCATGGTCTAAACATTTCCAAACACTAATTATGTTCCTTAATTAAAAAAGTGAAAAGCTTATATTAGGTGCTTTTACAACTGATTCCGATTTTTTTTATTTTTTTAAAGCTCCAAAGGAAACCAATTTAAGAATTAAAGGTGTGCCAAAACGCAACAAAAAATGTTAAAAAACTAAATAGGTTTCTGGCCAGAGTCACATTAATGAGCCCCATACAAGTCAGAGGATATGAGTATTTAACAAAAGGTTTGGGGTTTGTGCTACCACCTAAAATAATAAGTACACCCTGCTCCAGAAAAAACAATTAGTCACATCTTTAAGTATTTGCATGTGATAGCAGACCTACTATGCACTCTCTTTATCCCCCTCTTCATTGCCTAAAAAGATATGCTAAAACAGAAAGCAGGCATTAGCCATCAACAAACGTGCAGTCTAAACTTCTCTTGGTAAAACTACTTCAGAGTGAAAATAATCAACCCACAACAATGCTAAGCAGTAGGCTATGCAACTACTGTTTCTGTCATTTGAGAAAACATGGAACAGACATTATTAAAATCAAAGCTAAAGAAAGCAAAAAAATTACAAATGACAGATCTGGACTCTATCAAACTCTAAAGGGTAAGATGAAGCTTTTAGTAATTAGCTTTAAACAAACTTTTTGGAATACATAGTTGGTAAGGACTATATTAGAAAAATAACATCACATTTTACTAGAAAGGTGAAAAAGGACTTACAGAAGCCATTAAAAGTCACTGACCTCTCACTAATTGTGTACATTTCACAACATCTGTGTGTGGATGTTCAATGGTAATCTCAAAACCTGAAGGGTTATGAACACATTTTAGAATTATACATTTGCATCTGTAAAATAAAAACCCAAACCCCTTTTGTTTCCCCCCAGCTCTAAAATACTTGCTTGCTAAGCCTCTGCACTGCAGATCAAGTAACACTATTTAACTGCCTTTTATTCTGCATCCTTTTGTACTTTTGAAAGGGAGATGGTAGAGCCACTTCAAGATCAATTGGTAAAACATTCCTTCAGTAATCTAAAGTCATATATATAAAAAATAACCCTGATGCAGCTACAAAATACCACCTGCCAGCCCTCCCCCCAGCCCCAAATACCAAGCAGAAGGCAGGGGCTCACACCAAACAGTGAAATCTGTGTTCACATTTATATTGACCGACAGCTAAAAAAATCCAAAGTAAACCCTGGAAGTTACTGTATTTTTAAAGTTGAACATATCTGAACAGTTTCTAGTACATTAAGTTGTCAGAAAAAGCGCGTGCATGCACATGCACTTCAATCACTGATTTCTGGGACTTAAACTTTCTTGCACGTACGAAATTACAAATTAAGTCAATTTGTAGGTCAGTGACTTAAGAAACTTTTATGACACTATTTTAAGAACGAGGTCAAATAACACACTCAGAGTGGTATTTAAGAAATCTGAGTAAGTCAGTGTTCTCAGGCTTGCCCAGCTGTAATTACCTCTAGTTAGGTTACTTTAAAGTCATAAGAGCTTCTTATCCAGTATCTGAAGGGGGCCTACAAGGATGCTGGGGAGGGTAATGGCTTTAAACTTAAACAGGGGAAGTTTAGATTAGATCTAAGGAAGAAGTTCTTCACAGTGAGGGAGGTGAGGCACTGGAATGGGTTGCCCAAGGAAGTTGTGAATGCTCCAACCCTGGAGGTGTTCAAGGACAGGCTGGACAGAGCCTTGGGCGACATAGTTTAGTGTGAGGTGTCCCTGCTCATGGCAGGGGGGTTGGAACTCGATGATCTTAAGGTCCTTTCCAACCCTAACTATTCTATGATTTCAAATTTTGGAATCACCTGAATCCATTAAATGGTTACACTATGACTTGTGATGTCAAGAGGTAGCAATCCTGCTCAATTATGTAATGTTCTATGGAAAGGCAAAATGGGGAAAAGCACTTCGTATAAAGCCCTTCCCAGTTGCTTCAGAACATGTACACAGCTAACATAGTATAACATGTTACCTCATATGAAGAAATACCAAGGTAGTTACTACTTTGGAGTAATATCTGTCTGGAAGGGTGTATATTTCTACTCCATCAAGCTGTCAGAAACACCCATTTACAAGTACAGATACGTCTTTTTTTTTTTTTTACCCTAAATGAACACAACAGAACTGCTCATATGAAACTAAATTCACAGATCAGAAGTTGTATGCAAAATAGTAGAATTCTAGTGTACCAATAGCACATAAAAAAAAATACAGTTACTTGAGAGCCATTACTTTTTCATGGCAAGTTGGCTGCACAGGAGATATTTAGAAAGACATACCTAAAGTTTGAAGCATTATTGTTTCAAGTATAACCAGCTCTTGGGCTTGCTGAAGGTATGCCTGAAACAAATAAGAAAACAGCTCAAGATGTAGTCACGTATTGTCTCAAGATTTTAATTATACACTTCCTATTTGAATACTGGTACTAGCAACACAAGACCACTACCCAGGCCAGTTAAAACCAACAACTCCAACACTTAACTAACACTTTCTTCTACCTGCTTAAGCAGCCTAAACATCTTTCACAGTTAAGATTTCTTTAGTCTGGACCTTACAAAATCTATTCCAGAAAAAAATATTTCAGGGGGGTGGGAGGTGGGGTGCCGTAAGATTTACTAAGGCTTGCCAGTGCAAAACCACTCAAGTATCTCTAGGCAGTTATCCATTTTACAAGTACTTTAAAGTACAGCTGGATATACTCAGTTGGCCTGTGTTAAGTGAGCAGGCTCAAATGCACATACATATATACACATATATATATACCCCCCCACACACATATACACCTCATTGCAAGAGCTGGGAGCATAGCAAAGGTGCTAAAATAATTTTATATGTCAGCTGAGGTCCAGCAGGGTATAACAAGCTCTGCCTGACCTTCAAGCTGAACAACTCCAGTGCATTTCCACAGTACTTCCTCTTATGTTTCATTTCAGGATGAATCATCTCAGGAAAGAATATATGAACTATAAAGTCCATGGAAGCTGTACAAACTTTGGCAAATGAAAGGAAGACCAATATGTAGCAGAGGCAGCAGCAGACAACTGAATGTAGATAATGGTGCAGTAAGCCTCTAGCTAAGACAGTGTCCTGAACTCCTCTCTGCGCAAACTGTGACTTTTGGAACCATGCATGAGATGTCTCACATCTTAAAAATAATGCAAGTTCAAGATGAATCAATCTCTTCAAGTTTCATAACACAAATCGTGAAGACTTAAGTTACATTGGGTAATACAAAAGACTCAAACAGTGTAAAAATAAGAGGTTTTTTTCTAGTTTGCAGACAGCAATAATCCAGTCAAGACAATACAACATATCATTAGATGAAGTGTCATCTGATGATCTGTAAACCCATGACTTCCACCTACATCACTCTTTGTATCCAGTTGTGGCTCTTGAGGATGAAGACAGGCATTTACCACTTTAATAACATGTTCAAGTTTCCGTGGCTGTTCTTCCACTTTTGCAGCCAAAAACAATGCCGTAGGAGATATTATCTGGGGAAAAAAAAAAAGCCCAAAACATACATGTACTTATTCAAACTTTTTACAAGTAGGACTTGAATTTTTATGGAGAGTCTAAACTGGTAGTTAGAAAAGCTTTAAGAAGTTGGATTTTTTCTTTTTATTTACTGTTTTCAACAGTTCTGAAATCATGCAAGGCAACACACACTAAGTAGTCATGGTTTATTTTAGAACTGATGTAATCCTCTCAACAGCACAGGGAGGGAGTAGCATATATGTTAAATTACATTTGTAAGATGTCTGAGGTCAAACTAATTCTAGTTCAACATAAAAAGAACAGATTTGGTTCAGAAGATTTAGTCACACTAGAACAGGCTGTTTCAAGTTAAATATACTTTGTGAGAAAGTTCATCCAATTTCTTGCACAGCAGCAAACCATTACACCGTCTTTTCAGTAAAAGATCTGCTGGCATTTGATTCTCCTAAAAGTGAGAAACTTTGCAGAGAACTTTAATAAAAGCAGCTTGTTACATAAACACAGGTTGGATAAGTAAAAGCTTACTCTTAGAAACTTTACTATATACCCATCAGTATCTGGAGAATAAAGCACAAGGGTTCATAAAACACCAGTTATAATAAAGACTACAAATTACATTTAAAGAAGAAAAACTTTATAAAACTCTAGGTGTCACAAGCCAGCAGCAAAGCACCCATTAGCACTTCAGCATCACCTAGGAGTTCACTATAAAGTAGTTTTGATGCCTCGTTGTCAGCTAGAACTGACATAACATAAATACAGATCATAAAGAATCAGGTTCTTTCTGTATGCAAAGATTGCCCATGTTAAACAGAATGCAGATGACAGCAGAAATCTTCATGCAGGCATGAGCAGATTAAACTGGTTAAACTTAAGCCAGTATAAAGCATTTATTCAGGGATTGAAATAGCTGCTTGTTGAGTACTTAATTAGTGCACAGTGTAAGCACTGCAGGTATTGGATTTCTCATTCAATGCCCAAACAGAACTAAACTGAGTGAACTGAAGAGCAGCCATACTCCCCCCTGGAGCGAGATGTTGGGTTACTTTTTTTGGGTGGGGAGTGGGGTCAGCAAGCAGCTCTTTGTTATGCCAAAATGAAACACTTGGTATAAAAATTTGCAACATCTGAAAAACTGCAGCAAATTAGCATTGAACATTTAAGCAATGACACTTCTGGAGCTTCCCAGTGTATCGAGGGAGTACTTTTTGTCTCCTTAAATCACTTTGAAATGTCCACTTGGATCTTAAATAAAACTTTTAAATTGACAGACTAGAGGAAAACTGACACCCTGGGAAGGTGGTATCCTTTGATACTAAGAAACATGCCATGAAGAAATCTAGTATGCTAAAAAATACCAAACCACCCAAACCAAGTCACAGGGAACAAATTCTTCCACAAAGGAGACAAAAGAACTGCTTTCTTTTCAAGAAGCTTGTAACTTAAGCTTTACCAATGAATGAAACAAAAACCTGAAGTCAGGTGTTGCTGAACAAAGCCATATTAACACTGTCATTTAAGACTTCTGATGATTTTTGAGAAGTCCCTATCCACATCACCTGGAGTAACGATGTGAAATTCTGGGAGAAACTCCCTTTGCTAGGGACATACTATTTGAAATAAGTCTCACACTGGGACACTAAATGTGATAGAAAGACTTTCTGAAGTTCGGAAAGCTAAAGTATCAACAGTTTTGAAGTGCCAGAAGATGCAGATGATACACAGTAGCACACACATGTATGAACCAGCATATGCAGGCCACATAAAGGATATTTCACAGGGCAGACAAACCTTGCTCCAGCCCCGTAATGCAAGAACCAAGGCAAATCTCTCTCATTTACATTTGTTTCATCCATCTAAGCCCAGTGTGCTTCAATGACTTAGGGCAGGCATAACTGAGGAAGGTATCCAAAGCCAGCACCTCCTGCAGCAGGGCCAGCCTAAGAGGAAGGATTAGTTTCTCAGACATAATTGTGAGCTTCTGGGAAAAAACAATTAGGAGATGGAGCCAGGAAGCCAGAAGAACATGAATGACAGAGAAGAAAGGAAATTGGGAATGTTTAAGGATCAACAGAGTTATGAACAAACAAGTTTGACAAGAGGACAATGGACAGAAACGAGAAGGCAGAGTTATTAATGGAGGGCACCAGAGAGACAAGAACTGGTTCAGTTTTATTTTTTTGAACAATGAGGCTGACCACCATGGACTGAAAACTAAGGCACAAGACAGAAATCACCAAGGAAGGCAAGTTAAATCATTAAGTATATAGAATCAGAAATTAAATGGATGATGGGAAAAAGCTTTAACAGACAATAAATAGAAGATCCTTTCCATCCTCCCAGGATCACCAAACAGAAACTCAGTCAGTAACCTGCAGCCATGCCTTACTGCTGGGCTGAACAAGAACAAAATACACTGCACTGTGAGCAATGAACTGTTGCTCCCTGCTGTTCTTTCCACCTCTCCAGCCTTAACATCCCCACCAAGCATCACACCCAAGTACCTGCATTCAGACCCTACAGCTCTAGCTTTGTGTGGAAGTTAATTCAAACACATCCTAACACAAGGTCTCTTTCTAGGTAGTTTGTGGGTATAGTTAAACATACACAGAATTTTCACAATTTACCTTTCTGAAAAAATTAACTTCCAACAATTACCATGACTGGAAATACTTCTATTTCACAGAGACATTCTTCAAACCAAGCCACCAGTAACTGCACGATTGAATCATCAGCCAATTCTCTCTATTATTATATGTCTGACTGCACTGAATTTTTACTTCATTCCAAAGAAGCATCTTCATCAGACTGATTTCAGGTTATCTTCCAATTTACCAAAACAGATCTGTTCTGGCCAAGAAATCTCCACTCAATTCCTGATCTCCAAGAACTTACATAAAGCACAGTTTTGGAGGCTGATTTAAATCAAACTGATTAACTGGCACTTAACCCTGGTTCATCAGAAATCTATGTGCACCCCAAGTACCTATTTCCTATTTTCTGGTAAAAAAAAAAAAAAAAAAAAAAAGCAGCATTGACTTCTGGCCAAAGAATTCAGGTCTCTGTCTTGTCTAGGACAAGGGTTCTTATTCCCAGTTTAGAGCAGGTTGGTATTTTTGTCTTCCATAGCCTTTATTCAGGAAAATAGACATCCTAATAAAATTTCAGATTTGGCACGCATACAGTCGTCTGTGAAGGCAGCACACCTGCTAAGTGTATAACTGGCAGAGTTACTCAAATGCTTTCATTCCTTTCCAATTCTCAAAAATAGCAGAAAAAGCAAAGCAGAAGAAAGAAGGAAAATTAAAGGCACAGACTTGACAAAACTGTACGCGACCTATATATAAACATCTGCACTTGACATAAACCTAAATAATTCAAAGAAATTATCTACCATGCACCCAAAATACTTTAAGCTTTTGAGAAATATCTTCAGAAGATCACACGTGATTTATGAAATCCCAGTTTTTTACTAGCTGAGAATGGCAGAAACCAAGTCCCATTGGAACAGAAAAACCAAAACATAAGAGCCTTATTATCACAGTCCAGGAGCACTATACAGCAAGTTTTACTTGTGTGATACAAGTCCTTTTGTACTTAAAAAGTACAAGACATATTGTAAAAAGTGTTGTTATAATGAAGGCTTTCGGAACAATCTCAGAATACAGCTACAGCACATTTTCTGTGGATTCCCTCTCCCTTTTAATGCAAATATTAGTATGTTTTTAGACTTGATACAAATTAGCTTAAGATTTTAAGTGGTTCCAGTCTATGATACAGGTTTTCAAGTGTGAACACAAAGAGTTGCAAGGCTGGTTTGTTTTTTTTTTTTTACTTATAGCCAGGAGCTCACTTTGCATAAAAAAAAGCAACTATGTTAAATTGCAAGATCAAAACCAGAACTGAAGTGCCCAAACAGCCTCACTAAAACTTCGGGTGTACTGTCAAAGTTTTAAGAACTTTGCACAACTGCAAAGTCAACTGTTCAATACTGCAGTCTGGACAAGGCACAAGAGACAGGAAGGGAATACAAAAGGATAGGTAACAAAATAACCCTCCACACAACCCACCTACCTTGCACTTCAGGGTTAAAAAATCCTCCAGCAGCCTTCTTTAGGCATTTTACAAAGTTCCACTGCACATCATACAAAAAACCCCTTGAGATCAACAAGTGTATTTTCAACTGGTTGTTTGGTGTTCCACAGGGTATTTCTAAGGATTATATTTAAAAATACAGATACCCTTTGGATGCCTTACCTCTCATTTCCAGCATACCAATGATTTTCTCCCCTTCTCTGTTCTTCAAATCACAGTGTACTGAAGAATAAGACTCTAAAAGAGGTATTTGCTATAGAACAGCATCACACACGCTAAGTACTACAGAAACAGTATTTCCAGAGGAATTTTAATTTTCAAGATATCTTAAAGTCTAAGTTAGGCTAGGATTTCCTATAACAAGCCAGCAAGCTCCCTCCCCATCCCGCTACTAGTACTGACTAAGTTTGTACTCAGTGAACCAAAGTTATTATGCCCTGGTCAACAGTAATGTAAAAAGAATAATTTGTACTATTGCTGAGGAAATTCACATTAGTTCCTGAAATGTCATTTGCATGGCAACAGAAAATTAGTAGTCAGGGCACCTAATTCTGCTTACTAGAATCAGTAAAGCAAGTTTCCACCCTATCACTGGGGAACAGCAACCTTGCAAGGTCTTAACCTGCTTTGACTGCCAACAGCAAAATCTCAGTACATTCTTCTTCGCACCTAAGTGTCTGCACTTGGTAGATAGCCCCCTGCAATTCAAAAGCTACTTGCTAACCCACAGTAACTTTGCAAAAATAGGGATATTTGGTCATTAAAGCAGTAAACATAACACATTCAGAATGAACCCAGATGACATTAACTGCTATGTGCACCCCTGTGGCTCTAATGATTGAAGATGCTGTTGGGAATTCTGTTGCCTGTTCACAAATCTTGAAAGCCTGTAAAATGGTTTAGCAATAACACTGAAGAAAAAAAAATAAAGAATTAGAAAATAGCTAGTAAGTAAATGCCCTTCCACTAGAAGACCTGTTTATTAACAATTAAGTACACGTGACTTAAATGCAAGACATACGTGTGTATTTGTACAACCCAGCAATTACCCATGCAAGTGTTTATTACTTGCCTAAAAACATTACCAACAAAACAAGAAAACAAAGCCTGTATTTTTTCAGCTGGCCATCATAAGGCATTCTGACTAATGACCATCTAATTTTCTAGCCCCAGCCTTCAGATTCCTTCTTGCCATGGATAAACACCACTGCATGCACACACCAAAGAAATATTAGAGATATACTCCATATATAATATAAATTTTATATATAATATTTTAGCTACATCTTAGTTCCAAGACTGCCAGTACCTTACTATTTAATTTCTAAGGATTAGTTTCTTCTTGCAGTGAATTAATAGTGTTACATTTTTTGGCTTGCCAAGTACTCTGGAGATTTTACATTAAGTATTTATTACACTCCTTGGCTTTGGCTTTCTCCACAGAGAGCCCACCAGATGGTTTGGAAGTATTTAAAAGTGACTCACGTTCACTTTAAGACCACTCCTCTTTACCCTACAGCAAAATAAGAACATTCATTTGCCCATCGGTACACACACAAAGCTGCTGTCTGGCCCTACGTTCACCAAGAACCACACAAAGTAATTTGGCAGAAATCTGTACTACCAAGTCCTATCTTGCAGTGCACTTGCCTTTAACTTATTTTAACAGCATTACCTAAGAATTAATTTACCAATATACTTTCCCCCTCTTGTAATAGCTGCAGTTTCCATGGCACTCAGCGATTACATAGCTTACTTGTGAATTTTAAGATTCATAAACGTAACTTAAGGCAGAGTTTTCATAACAGGAACACTATATATCCAAATACTACTGTGCTACCAGATCCAAGTGACCAGTGTTTTCCAGTGACTTGTGAAAACCCAGAGCAGCTGAAGCTTCTTGCTACCTAACTCTACCCTAGATTCCCAGATGTCAGTACAAACAGTAACCTAGCAGGCAATGCATCTAACACAAGCCCCACTACAGCAGTTCTACACAGAGTGAGCTCTTCACTCCAAGCAGCTCTGCCTGTATCAAGTCTGCAAACCATCCACAGGCACAAAAAACTTTGGATGCCTCACCTGATCCTCTTCCACCAGCTACAGGTTCCTGCTACATGAGCAGGAACACAGAGGGAGCAGAGACGGAACAACTGCTTTACTGCCTTCACTTGATATATTACAGAAACACTTTCAAAGAGCATATTCCACCACAAAGCCTGCTGGAACTTGATCCACATGTGTGCTACTCCTGCTCTAAAACTAGAAAACTACTTTAGGAAAGTACATTTTGATTTATATGTACATACATTTAATACTCTGAGCTGTCACCACATAAACAAAACCTACATTACAGATTTATCACAGTTAAAGTGTTTCAGGCTTATGCACACTTAGCTCAAGTTGTACTTAAACACTTAGCTTTTTTTACATAAAGACCTGTAACACCGCAGTGTTGGTAACAAGCTTCCTGGATGTTTGAGTTTTGCCTCAGATTTTGCACAAAAATAATTAAATACACTTCTGAAATATACCTACAAACTAATAGCTATTTCCTAATGAATAAACACCAAATAAAACATCCATCTGCTCAGCCAACAGTGATAAACAAATTCATGCCAGACAAAAGAGTGATTAACACTGTAACCCACTCAGTACCTACCCAAATTTCAGACAGTGCAAGATCTGCATGATTCTCTCCCTTGACAGACCAAGGTCTGCTCTGGGCTAGACCATAACATCTGTCACAGTCTCGACCTGTGAAAAGTCACTATCTCAGAAAACTCATCCTCACCAGTTGGTGATATACCACTGTTGTTATTAACTGTGCTCGCAAACTCAGTATAAAAGATGGACTAAAAGTACTTAAAAAACCTGAAAACAAAAAAGCACAACAAACTCCCAGGAATCCCTAGAATATTCTCAGTTTTCTGACTGACACATCCCATACTGGCCATAAAAAAAAAAAAAAAAGCCCTGAAATTTTCAAGTTGGTATCTCAAGTTCTACACCTGTCACACAGTCCCTCAATTATAGGCAGTGTTTTTACTGAAGGATTCAGCTCTTCGTAACACATTCTGTGTTCAGATTCAGCATATCTAGTTAATTGGTTAAAAACAGGAGAGCTGGCATTGTCTCATCAGATTTAAAGATCTTTCTTGTCTAACATGACTTATCATCATGCTGCTTAAGTCTAGACTGGTTAAACGAATTTACACTGTTTTTCAAGACCAGATACATAATCCATATGGATCTGCACATAACCATATTATAATTGTCTGACACACCATGCTTGCACTATTGCTGACTTCATTAACAAAAATGTGTGCTCCTACACATCAGCCTTTCAAACTACAGCACATGAGCACTAGTCAGATTCAAAGCATCTAAATGCATTCTTCACACATCCAAATCTGCTTGCTGCTGGTGCCTACTTTTTCATTTTGGTGGCAGAAGGTACAATCTAATTGCCACCGGTTAAAATAATTCAAAGTCGAAAAGAGGTATCATTATTCCTTCTAAACCACCAACATGAAGCAAGAATTCCTATAAATGGACCAAACTTTACAATCCAGCAAAAGAATATAACAATTGTCAGTTAGACCGCCAAAATTATGTGTGTATTATTACCACATGTAAAATCATACTTACATTTCGATTAAATTTTGTGAAGGAATGATGCATATAAAACCTGTGCATGTAAACAATTGCAGTATTTATCGTAAGCTGAGATCTGGAAGATTAAATTAAGGAAACACTACATATTCATATTAAGAAAATTGTTTACAAGGACTGAAAGTGATGTGCTTTCTGCATCAATCACTACTTTCACCATACGGGCTTCAGCTGAAAACGAATTAAGGACATGACACTTCGGAACTTAACTGCGATTAACACACTGAATGAAAACACCCCCGCTGAATGGGAACTCCTCAATGGGCAACATATACCGAAATACTGTCTCGAGTGCTTTTGTTTTGTTCCAATTCAACTATTTCAGTAGGTATTTGAGGTTTTAGTCTTACGCTGATCTTTTTTTTTTTTTTCTCCTTATAAATCAAATTTAAGAATGGCCAACGAGGAGATGCCCATTTGAAGGAAACGAGCGTGCAATCAACCGGGATGTGCTTCAGAGGTGCCTACACCGGCAGCTACCGACACGAGCGCAGCCAGAGG
>NW_009917581.1:0-9637 GCF_000696875.1 Nestor notabilis | reverse complement strand
GCATCGGGTAACTTACTGTAAATGTTAATTAAATTATTAAAAATAAAATGACATTATTATCAAAAAAAGTGAAAGGTAAACCAAAACAAAAGTATCAAAATATGAGTTATGGTGACTACTTGTTGGCAGCAGTTTAGTTTTTAAATATGCAAACAGCCAGTTCTTGCTGTCTCATTCTGTTCTTCAGCTCTGGGAGACCTGAGCACCTGCTGAAGGTAAAAGTGAGTTAGCTTTTCACCATTCCCAGATGCTATGGGAAAGATCTCCAGGCAATAGATAGCCATAGAAGGGGTTTTCCACCTGTAGGAAGTCTGGGAAACACTGATATACAAGAAATCACAGACGACTTAAAAGCTCATAGTATAATGGTATCTGCTCTTAACGAGAATTGAAGGTCCTGGGAATAGCTGGTGGTATCTGGGGTCTCTCCTTAGAGTGGTTGTAATCAGTTCATTAATGTCTCAGTAATAGAAAACAAACTGACTGTGCTGGGTACACCAGTGTGAGAAGAGCTGTGCATATAATGGAGGACTATGGGAATTCATAGCAGATTTCTTCCTTTCTTCCATGCTGAAAGGTACAAAGATGCTGAACTAATAAAAATTAATTCACTGCATAAATGCATGATGGAAATCTAAGAAGCACACCAGAAGATTTGGGGGAATTGAACTGAATCACAAACTGAATATAAGACTGTAGAAATGATGTATAAAACAAGACAAATTTAATCCAGTATGTATTAATGTATGAGTTATATGTGAGAAACTAGTATATTTATTCTACTTTACTGATCAAGGAGTTGCAAAATCTTATTTGAAGTTCTGTATGCAGTTGAGGAACCAGACTTTCAGAAAACTAGAACAAGTTATTATTATAAGCATCTTAGAAAGCATTATTTATTAAGAAAGTTTAGTCCCTGAATTTACTCAATTTAGGATCAGGTGTTAGTTGAAAAGAATATGTAGGTTATGTGTTTGTTAAGTTGAACTGTAGAAAATCAGATTCAATTCCCCAAGATCCTTAAACCCATTCTGAAGTTCTGACTGTTGTTTCAAAAGTCCTGAAGAGTTGCTGCTCATGCAGGGTTTAACAAAGCATTACTGTAACTTTAGTGTAGATAAATGATTCTTCTTTTCCCTCTTAGAACTGTCAATTTCATTTGAAAGAAATAATAGACAGCCTGAAGGTAGGCAGACCTTTCACTTGATGGCTCTTCAATCTAATTACTGTCCACAAGGCTGCTTGTGTTCAGTAGTCTCATTACACCTTTTATCTTACTGTTATCATTGTATCTTGTTTCCTCTAAACTCATCATGAGGTTTAAGTTACTGTTGAACAAATATTAAAATCCTGCCATGCCATAGACCAATTAAGTATGATTAAAAGCTCTTTTCTGTTGTTATAACAATAGGAATTCATTAGTGCAATAAAAACTTTCCTTGCAGTATGTGAACTAAGTTCCACTCCAAAAGGCAAACAGTTCTTTGAAAGAAAGGTTTGCAATGATCCCACAATGTTTACACTAGTGTTGTCTTTGTTTCATATGGAACAGTTATTTTGCTTGAATGGAACATTGATTATCTTATCAGTTAAGATATGCACACATACCTTCATTAGTTAGCTAAGAAGCCAAGTGACAGAGGAGGAATTATGAGATTATATTGCCCAGAGATGACAAGAGACATTAGCAGTAGGTTGATGATGATAATGATGATGACAATGTGGAACTAGGAATATGCAGAATACAGAACCGAATTCAGTAAAAGGCCCCTCAATATGCTAATAGAACCAGCATAGGGAGAAAGTCCCCCCATTGTCTCTAGTTGAGTTTAGATTATGTCACTGTCAAGACACAGAGAACAAAGGGAAGTAAGAAGCATTTTGATTTGCTTGATTTTTATCTTCTTGTTAGAGACCTCAGCTTCATAGAAAATGTTGCAGGCAAATACAGGTCATAACAGAAAGCACGATGCTATAGTCTCTGTCCTCCAGTACCATTTTCTTAGGCCAAAAACCATAATTAATTTGAAAATACTAAGATTATTATTGATTCAGTAGTATCTGTGTATCAGTATCTGTGAAAGATATCACTGTAAAACCCAAAAAGTCTATTTCAGTGTTGTTAATGTTTCTAATGCCTTTACTCTACTGCTTCTCTTCTAAGGATTAAAATCTCTCTTGAAAACAGTCACAGGTTACAAGCTTGTATATTAATTTATTTTTTAACAAAAATCATCTTGAGGGGTTTTTTTTTCTCTATTTTTTTTCCCCTTAAGGATCAAGAGGTGAAAATCTAACTCTATTCAGAGAATAAAACAATAGAAATTAGAATAGAAACGTTAGAATTCCCTATTCTGGGCCTTCCAGAAAGTGAGATAAGTAAGGCTTTTGCTGTCAATTCAAGCATTGTAGTCTACATTTGATGTGTACATTTACCTGCTACAACTACACAGCAGCTGCAGGAGGTTGTGGTATTGTGACAACATGTTTGTGTTCTTCCCCAACAACTATCTGCTTCATGTTCAAAGTATATTGATTGCTTGATATCCATGGATATAATTGCACCCCCTGTAGTCAGGCCTATATTAGTTGGATACTGACAGCACTGAAGTAGCTGTGAAGAGAATTCTGTCAGCCAGACTACTTTCCAGCACCTCCAACAGTCTTCTGTAGGCACTAGGAAACTCAGGTTGCTGCAGTTCAATTGCTTTTGGCACTTCAAATATCTAAACGATGTCTAGAGTGACACTATCTATACATTCATTTGTCTCTAGTCTGATGTCATATACTGCCTGTCTAAACATTCACTATAGCGGTATACACTAGAAAGAATTTTTGCTTTTAGAAGTATGGGCGTATTTTTTGCTATAAAAAAGCTATCTTTTCTCTCATTACACCCTCATGAGGTGAAGTACATTTAAGGGCTTTAGTGTAAGCATTACAGAGAAAGAAGCAGAGCACAGAGTTGTGACTGGTTTACAAGGAGGGATCACCTAAGAAGTTTTTAGCAGAACACCATCTCCAGAATTAAAGAAGAAAGCACTAATCATTACGTTATCCATATTCTTTTTGATTATTTGTTTGCTTCAATAAATAATTTCTTATAATATAATTATAGTAGTGATAAGACAAGGGGCAATGGATTCAAACTTAAACAGGGGAAGTCTGGGTTAGGTATAATGAAGAAGTTCTTTACTGTGAGGGTGGTGAGGCACTGGACCAGGTAGCCCAAAGAAGTGATAAATGCTCCATCCCTGGCAGTGTTCAAGGCAGGCTGGACAGAGCCTTGGGTGACAGGGTCTAGTGGGAGGCATCCCTGCCCATGGCAGGGGGGTTGGAACTAGATGATCTTAAGGTCCTTTTCATCCCTAACCATTCTATGATTCTATAGTATCAGAGCCATGTAGATCTGTGATTAATTTTTCTCTCTTGCTACTTTCACCAGTGACATAACATCCTCTGATTCCACTCTGGATAAGGAAAAATGTTGGTGAGAACGGATTTCATTGTCATATTTTTAGAGCTAAGCAGTGAAATTATTTAAGAAATTTAAATCAATGACAAGCTTAATTGCTTCTTTGGTAGAATTATAAAATTAGTAGGTGAAAGAAAAGCGTAATATAATGTACATTTCCAATTAAGGAAAACATTTTATGCTGCATTATATAAAAGCTATTCTCTCAAAGTTAATTTGAATTGGCTTGAATATGAATGTTATTAT
This sequence comes from Nestor notabilis, assembly GCF_000696875.1. Lineage (NCBI taxonomy): Eukaryota > Metazoa > Chordata > Aves > Psittaciformes > Psittacidae > Nestor > Nestor notabilis. The sequence continues at coordinate 5,916 of NW_009917581.1, read as the reverse complement.
GTGGAATAACCACTGATGGAAGATAGTAAACAAAGGGAAGTGTTGAACATCAAAATAGTGACTTAGGAGGAAATGACTGATGGTTTACTGCCAAAGAAGGAGGTGAGGTTGTATTCTGTTCTTCCACTAATGACTTAGAAAAAAGAAAGAGCAGCACATTAATTAATTTGCAGATGGTACTAACTTGGGAGGAACTGTAAAGGCTAGGGTGCTGTGAGGTGTACTTTTGCATTTTAAAGCAGATAAACTTGATTCCTAAACAAAACCTGAAAAACAGGCTTTTATATAAAATATTAATAAATGTATTTTATGTAAAATATTCCAAAATGCAATTTTTGTGAGGTAAGCTTCAATTCATCAAAATCCTTATGCATATTCTAAACTCATTGACTTCAACAGTTGTTAATCATAGAATCACTTTGTGTGCAATAGTGAAGCAGCTAAGCACAGGTTTAAGATTAAGCTTATGCTTAAGTTCTTTGCTGTTGTAAATTCTATGAAGCACAGATGAAACCTAAAAATAAAAGTATATGAATATTAGGAAGATGGAAATGTGATCCTGCACTAATAAGCTTTCTACTATATGGCCTGGGTTACTACCTGGAAATAGGGTTAAGGAGAACGAGGGAAGAAAGTATAATTTCATTTACCACTACATGAATCACAAGTAAACCTTTATGTCCTCGGACATGCTCCAGAAGCATCTTCCCTCTGCCCGCCTTTCCTTAAAATTTAACACATTAAAAGAAATTCAATAACTGCTTGCAAAAGTGTATTTGTTAGTGCAAGGGATGAAGTTTAAGAAGAAATGCTATATTGGATTCAATGATAAAACTCCCACAAAATCTAAGGAGGATTACAGTTTTACCAAACATGGGGATGGCATGCTCCTGTCAGACCTCCACCTTACACTGTAACCTTTGTAACCTCAGAAGAAAGATAGTACGGGAGTTTCATTTTGATCTATCAGGAAAAAGAAATTGCATGACCTGAAAGATCTTCCCTTTATGGAAGATGGAGTGGGGAGTCAAGAACACATAAAAATAATTTGAGAGACTGTGAGCACTTCTAAGGTTTGCTTCCACCTTCAAAATACGTGTTTGAATTAACAAAACAAAAAAAGAAAACCACCCAAAACCACAGTGGGAAAGCTTGGCGAGACTGTTTGTGTGTGTGTAGCTTTTCTCTTCAACTTCCACTCAGCAGCATCCCAGCAAGGACTGAATGATATCATCCTAGAATCAGAATAAAAACAACCAGGGAGCACATTTGAAGTGCAAATAATTTACAAAAGAACAGCTGTGTGCAGCAATGCTTGCCTGCTGTGGATGAGCACATGGAGCTGATGTTCATGTCATGGTACGGTCTGTGGAACAGGATTAACACTGTGAACTCCTTCCCCACCTGATATTGCTTACATGCAGCCACAAATCACTTCTTGATTAAAATCAGTTTTGCAGGAGGGATACTTCTAGATTAATTTTTTATTTGCAGCAAAGCTGGATACAAGGGAGAATACAAACCTGTGAATTAATTATTTTGTGTCTGGAAAGGCAGGAAGGCTTCCAACAAATTAAATTTTCAAAATGCTTCCATCTTGTCACCCAAGTAGGCTGAGGTGCACTGGGAGTCCAATTATAAAATAGAGGTAGATATTGTCACTGATGGAATGTGAATGTTAGCCAAAAGAGCTGAGCAACGACAGAATTAGACTTTGCATGAACAACATGCCCAGACAGCTTCAATTTCACACATGCGATGTCCTTGGGATAGGTATTTAACATCTGACAATTGACTGTCTCTTCAAGCATGGCCAGACCTAATTTATTATTAAAGGCAAATGAAAGGACAGAGATTTTTATTGAGAACAGAACAATCCTTTAACTAATGTTATACTGCTTTTGCAAAGAGAAAATTGCATAGTCAGAATCAGATTTGAAAAATTGTGTGAATGCAATGCTGGGAGATTTGCCTTGGATTTCCAGCAGCAGCAGATTTATGCTAATGGTGCTAATTACATCTTAGGGGAACAATGATGTAAGTAAACAGAGGTTTATAAAGGACAGAGAAAGTACACATATACTTCAGTGATTTCTTTCTGGTTTTAGAGGCTTTAGGGAGGTTAAGGCACCCCACACAAGTCAGAGCTGTGCAATTTTGAGTACTAACATAGGATAGAGAAGTGGAGAAGCAGAGGATAATGGAAATGGGAAGGATCAGCTAAAGTCTCTAATTTATTCATCCTCTTCACTGATAAATTCACAATGTCCTCAGTGAGAGGAGTCCTTTATCGCATGAGTCAGCAAAGTTCAGTGAGCAATGATAGCACTTGTTCACTCATCAGGTTACTCAGGCTGTAAAATAGAATATGAGAATAATGTTTGAAACTGGCAAGGAGCTCTCGTGGATAAAGCTAAGCCTATGAAAATTTATTTCTAGACTGATTTTGTCTCAGAACAAGACATCAAGACCTTGAATATTTATTTAAATGTGGAACAATTCTTAAAATGTGGAAGAATTTAGTTATCTGCAGGTGAGGGTAGGGGAAATTAAATTAAGAAACTGGTTTTTGTGACGCTCTGGCAACTGAGTGACATCTTCCAGGACCAGGAAGGGATTCAGCAAGCAAAGGCTCAATTAGTATTTGGGAGTTTACACATACAAAGTTTATTTTATTTCTGAATGTCAATTTAAGGATAATTAAATAAAGTATAAATGTGGAGACAATCTAGTCTGGCTATTTGCTCACATGAATAGAAGGTTTTTTAATAAAGGTGCTTACAATGTTCAAGTGTAGTATTGTTAAAATTTCAGTAGTGCAAAAGGAAGAGAATTCAGTGTATTATATATGCTTGAATATTCTGGCTTGTCTTTTTTTTCAGAATCACATGTTTGAGTTGTAGAAATCGATATGAACAAGGTGCTATGCTTTTGGTTTGGTGGTGCACACCCAGCTTTCTCTGCACATTTACTGAAAAATCTCAATAGTCTATTAGTAGGGTCATACAAAAAGACATGGTATGAAGAGCAATACCTGTGTGTCATTCATGAGCGACTGGTGCTTAGCTCTATATGCTCTCAGTGACAGGCAAACCTACATTTCATTGGTGAAAGGAACAAGTAGGACACCAGTGGGATGAATGCATAATTGTACACCTTCCTAAAATTATGAAAGAGTTTTGTTAATCATTATGAAACAGATTTAGAGCAGATCTAGGGCATCTCCCTGGCAGGACATGACCGAAATATAGTAGAATACTGGAGCAGAAGATATAGCAGACAACTACTAACTCTTTACTGCTCACAGAAAACAAAAAATTATGAGTCCTCAGTAACCAAAAGTACTGGTAGCTACCAAAAAATTATTGGTATTGATGTGTAAACATTCTTTGTGGTGTAAAATTCTCCCAGAAAGCAGCAGTTTTATATTTTATCCAATGCTCTGGGATGAACTGTTTTGAAATGGTACATAAACAATATAAAGGCTGGGAAAGAAGCAAGTGAGTGTTAAGCAGTGCTTAAGAGTGGCAAGTATCCACGACAAGTGGTTTCTCTTGTAGGATGTTCAGTTCCCTGGTGCCTTAAAAGAATTTGGGAGAGGTGTTTTCAAAGGAACTACAGCGTGCATGTAGGGTGGGGGGTGTGTGTGAAGGTCCCTGAAAACTGGCACAGCAGCTGACAAATACTAGTAATCAGACATGCACTGTGGCAACAAATGGCTAGTGACCCAGTAACAGCTGGAAATCATTGTGAAAACAGAACAGCTTGCTCTGTTGTTCCTGAATAGTTCCAAATGGGGCACAGAAACAAAGTTCTAGCCTCAGTGAGCCACTGCTTTCACATCTTGCCCACCCTACAATGGTTCTCTGCCTGTAGGTACAGAGTGCAGCACATCTTTACTCCATGCTGGGCACCGTGTGGGTCTTTGCAGGATTAACACCTCAGAAATCTAGGAAGCAATAATGAATAAAAAACCTGTCATGGTCATAATTGCAGCAAGTTAACACTGAGTAACACAATGTGGTATTGGAGCGAAAATAGCTAATAGAATTCAGGGCTAAATTCTCACAGATATGTTGCCACAGAGAATATTATTTTCTGTACAGTTGCAGAGTGACTATATTCATAATGCTGCGTTAAACTTAGGGCTCCTCATTGCCATAAAAATATTGAAGAGATTTCAGAGAAGAGGATTAAAAACAATTAAGGGGGTGGAGAGATCATTTAAGAAGGAAAGATTAGAAGAGTAAAATATGCATAAATTGGATGGCTGACAAAAGTCCCCTAATATGTAAAGGGTAAGAAAACACCAGAAGATGGAGATTATTTAGGATGTTAAATGGAATAATAGCACGATATGTTCTAATCTAAGTTCCATTATTCCTAGATACACCGTATTTTACTAGACTAAATAATTCCCCTGGCAGTGATGTCTATTAGGCTGTCACAGGACCGGCTTGTGCAGCAAGGTTAGCTTATAAATTGCAGTACTTTTTAGAGATCTGACAATACGTTTTCTTACAGAGCAGAACAACAAATACAAACCACAAGGCTTGTCAGGCTGTGCAGCAGCAGCTTTTGCCCTGCCACTTCCTTCTCTTTGACCTTCTTTTGGACATTTTTTTGTTTTTCTGTCTCCTCTTGACAAAGTGTTGGCTCCCTTGGTCCTCTGCCTCTCCAGCTGGCAAACCTGGAGCAACATGCTCTGTCTTCCTCTACCAATTACTATCCTCACCAACCAGTGGCCATTTCTCACAGGTATAAATAAGCAATTAGATAGCAAAGAGAAACCACAGATACTGTAGCTACAAACAACCCGATGCAGAGGAACACCAGGACAAATGTATTTAAATCTAATTTTTGCATCCATTTATGCAATACATAACAGCTTCTTTATTTGGATCAGGTCATTCTATGACATGGCCTTTCCACAGGGAAATGATCATCCCCCTGTACTTGTCACTGGTGAGGCCACGTCTCAAATACTGCTTTCAGTTTTGACCCCCTCAGTACAAGAAAGACATTGAGGTGCTGGAGCAGGTCCAGAGAAGGGCAACGAAACTGCTGAAGGGTCTAGAGCACAAGTCTGACGAGGAACGGCTGAGGGAACTGTGGTTGTTTAGTCTGGAGAAGAGAAGGCTCAAGAGGGGACCTTATTGCTCTCTACAACTACCTGAAAATAGGTTGTAGCAAGGTGGGTGTTGGTTTCTTCTCCCAATTAACAAGTGACAGTACAAGAGGAACAGGTGTTAAGCTGTGCCAGGGGAGGTTTAGATTGGATATTAGGAAAAATTTCTTTACTGAAAGGATTGTCAAGCACTGGAACAGGCTGCCCAGGGAAGCAGCTTAGTTACAATCTCTGGAGATATTTAAAACATGAGGATGTGGCACTTGGGGACATGGTTTCGTGGTGGACTTGGCTGTGCTAGGTTAACGGTTAGACTCAATGATATTAAAGGTCTTTTCCAGCTTAAATGATTCTATAATTCTACTTTTTTGTTTAATTATTTCATGTCTCTGTTACTCTCTTTTGTTTTCCTTATTCTCCCAGCAGCTTCTATATTGCACTATTCCATCAGAAGCTGAAAATATTTTATTTTCACATGCTATTTTATCACAGTTACTCACACCAGCGGGTTTGTCTAGTGAGCTCCATTTAATGTCATTCATTAGTATTGCTTTAAAATCATGAAGTTTCAGAAAAAAAAATAAATTTCTTCAGCTAAAATTTCTGCAGTTAATCTCCCTCTTGCTTTGTGTGCATGAATATGTGTACAGACACATGCACACATATATTCTCTATTAAGTTATATTTGGATCTCATTACAGTGCATACTTCAAGAACAGTGTAGCATCAGGCAAATACAATGTGAGGGTGTCTAACTCTTTCTCCTGGGTTCAGCTACAGCAGTCATT
>NW_009917580.1:0-23754 GCF_000696875.1 Nestor notabilis | reverse complement strand
CCTTTCCAGCCCAAACCGTTCTATGATTCTGTGGTTCTATATGGTTCAATTGAAGCATATAAAGGAGAATACAGCAAAACTGCACACTATGATAGCTTTCTGAAGTTAAATCCATTCCACAGAAGAAATGGAACTGTGCTAAACAGATAACCCAAACCGTATGAAGTTCTACTGTTAGGTTTTCAACTTTTTCCATTGGATATAATGTTTTATACCCTGTATTAGCAAAATTCATCCTAAAGACAAGCTAAGGCTATAGAACAGTATTTCATGACAAGTCTATAGAATATATGTAATTTATATAGAGAGAACTATTATATAGTGTTGCTCCTAGCCAAATAGATAGAGATGTCCTATTACAAGTGTTTTCAGCAGCAAATGTTCAGAAGTGCTTTAACAAATTGTCTTTGTACAAGAAATAACAAACTTCAGTTGTACCAAGTACGATTTATATATAGGAAAACCTTTGAGTGGTAAAGATAGTTATATAATGAAATTGTCTGGAGATACTGTGTAATCATTAGACTAAAATTAAAATAATTAGATATTTTTAAGAAAAAGTTAGATAAACCTTACAGAAATTATTTCTCTTATAGAAATTTTGTAGGTAAGGTAGCATTACCATGTTGAGGAGAGTAGCTAGAAATTAGATTTCTTGATTTTCTTTCCAACCCTATTTTTCTATGATTCTGTTATTCTATATGACATAAGAAGCCTCATTTCATGGACTAACCAGTTAAAAGACAAAACCCAGAAGACAGAAGTAAACCATGAGGTTTTGTGACAGAAGGGTTATCCCACAAGGATTTGTACTGTAAACTGAGCTGTTTACAGTTTGTAAGTGAACTAGGAAAAGGAATGAATAGTGATGTGACAACATTTGAAGAACATGTCTAATAATTCAGATATAAAGCTGATTGAAAATTCCTGCAAGAGGCTTCCACAACACTGTGTGAGTAGTAGTAGCTGAAAAGCAGTGTTCCAGAGTGCAGCGTAATACACATGGGGATAAAAACATACAGACATGATGATGACCTCTAAAAGCTAGCATCACTCATTAAAACTCTTGAAGTCACTGTGAGCAGTTGTATGAAAAAAGATTCAGTTCTCAGAGGTGGTTGATAGTACAAGAAAGGTAAATGTTTTTAGAAAAAGGATAAGAAAATAAACATGAAACACACAGTACTGCATATAACTGCAGCGCACTACCTTGCATATTGCTTTCAGTTCTAGTCATCTCATCTCAGAATCCATAATTAGGATTAGTAACATCCAGGCTTGGATAACCAAAACTCAGAAATATGAAATGGCAAAATAATGGGATACAAATACATTAGCAGCTTTTAAGTACAAAATACTGTCTCTGTTTTAGCAAGTCTGTAGGACTCTCATTACTGGAAGTTGGGAAGACACACAGAAGGGATTATTGCTGTCTGCCTGCCCTTTTTGTATACTCTTTCATCACGTACTAGATGGGCCTCTGGTCTCATCTATTACAGCCATTCTTGCAATCCTACGAGGAGAGACTAAATATATTTGGATTTGTTAGCTGGGAAGATAAATTATTGGGGGGTGATAAAGGATTAAAAAAAATTGAGCCAAGAGGCATATTTAATTAATACTGTGTCATTTGTGGCTATTGTGTACCATGATCCAGAGGAAACTTCCGGATCAGGAATTCACCAGAACACAGTTTGTTAGAATCTGAGGAGATGGATGTGCTAACAGAAGAAACAAGTGATCCAAGTGCTGAATCCCTTCTGCCTGTGAATGATTTTGTGCTTTGTGAAACTATGGCAGAATTAGATTCAGGAAAACCTAAGAAAATATTGAGGCTGAGAGCCTCAATATTTTGCTGAAGTTCTGGTTTTCTTATTTCCACCCTAATTTTATTATTTTCTAACTCCATCCGTGCCTCAGTGGCAAAATCCTAAATTATCTAGATTCCAGAACTGTATTTACAGCCAAATAGGAAATGACAGCATTGGCTGTTGGCTCGCAACGCTGAAGTTGAGCAACTCTGAATTTTAAAAGAAAGCCAGATGGTCTAACGAGAGGAGGAACAGGAGTTCCATTGTCCTACATGGTTTTATTTCTTTGGGGACCAGGTTTTCTATCTGTAATGTAAGACACAATATTTCTGCATCCTTACGAAAACTTTTGGATTAAAGTACTACTGAAAATATCGGTTAGCTTTACTAGCTATGTCCATTGACCAGTAAATAATTTGCAGTCAGACAAATTTCAGCCTGAAAAAAGAACTGACCAAAATCTTTTTATACTTTAGGCTATAATCTTTCCAGTTTTACTTGGAAAAAAAGAGATTATCCTGAGAGAAATACCTAGTGCTAATGACATATATAGAAATGACTAAGCACTGACTGTTGAAGCAAAAAATACTTTATATCATTACCACGGACATCAAAAATTTTATTGTCAAACCCCTACAGTGCTTCTGGGTGGATAAAATATCACAGAAAAGGTGACTGTGACTTTGGCCTCACAGAAGGTGCAGAAACAAGAGCTGATGGAGGGAAGTATGGGGATAGACCCATAGATAATCAGTAGCTGCTCTTACTACAGAACTTGAGTGCCCTTGCTGTTGAGTAAAACTTCTTGTCACTAGTTTCTGTCTTTTTGTCATTCCAATTTTACACAGCAAAATTAAGGCAATCAAAACTATTAAATTAGTTTCAATTCTAAGCTGAAGTACTTTCAACTGCCATCTTAATGTTTCTTTGAAGGATAAAGTTCCCTGTAGCCTCTGATAGTATATTGGGATTGGGATGAGGTTAATTTTCTTCATAGCATCCTGTATGGTGGTGTGGTTTAGATTTGTGACCTAAACAGCACTGATAACACACCCATGTTTCAGCTATTGCTGAGCAGTGCTTGCACAGCATCAAGGCCTTCTCTGTTTCTCACCCTGCCCCCGCAGCAAGTAGGTTGGCACGAGCTGACCAAAGAGATATTGCATGCCATGTAACATCATGCTTAGTGATAAAACTCGGGGGGGTGGAGTTTTTGCAAAGTTGCCATTGCTTGCAGACTGGCTGAGCATCAGTCTGCTGGTGGGAAGTGGCAAGTGAGTGCCTTTCCATCACTTATTTCTTTGTCTTTCTTTCTTTTATTTTATTTTCTTGACTCAGGAAACTGTCTTTATCTCAACCCATGTATTTTTCTCTCTTTTGCCCTTTGGAGTCTCTTCCACATCCCACTTCGGGGCCAGTAAGTGAGCATCTAGGTGGTGGTTTAGCTGTTGACCAGGGTCAACCTATCACCTATAGGAAAGCTCTGAGGTAAGAATGAGATGAGATGCATCTTACTAGGCTAATTGCCATGCCTCTCGTCTTCTACTCTGTATGTGGAAACTACTGAATCCTTTTTATTAGGACTGGGTAGAATAAGTCACAGGTCATTTTCTCTTCCCCATCTACTAGTGTCAGCGAGAAGAATGTATGGATCAAAAAAGGATTAACAAAGTGATAACTTCCTGTTGTGTGCACCAACCAATGAGAATGTGCTGCTTCTTCCAACCTCTGATGCAGGCACAGGCAACCTGTGAAGCTTGTGTGTGGCTTCTGCAAGAGCTACACCATATGACAAAGAGCAGGCAGTGCAAGTACAGAAGTTCTTGCACATTCTATGTGTCCAGCTATCAGAAAAAGCAAACATTGCTGAAGCCAGTGGTATGCTGTCACCTTGGACCCAGTTCCACTTTCCAGCAGAATGCTTACCAGCATCCTGTAGTGTCATTTTACAGAGTTTGATCTCTCCTTAGAGTGACAAGATGTCACAAGAACTTGAGCGTTAATCTCTCATCTTCCTCAGTCTGAAACTGTTGTATTTGATACAGCGCAGCCACAGTTTGATATCATGACAGCCAAACCAAAATCTTCCTCTGACTGATGTTTTCTCACCATTGGGTAAACCTATAGCAAAACAGGCTCTTCCAGTAAACCTGTGACTTCTGAGAAACTGTAGGAATTTGAATTCTACAGCTGCATGGGTTCTTCAGGACTGTGTGAAAGTGAAAAACTTTTTGTTTGCTATTTCAGAGTAAGGAGAGTTATATTTTAGGGAGTGAAATCCATACGCTCTTTAAATCAAATGGAGCTTCAGTAGTAACTTAGTGGAGCCATGTTTATCCCAGAGTCTGTTGAAAACTTCATTGCTACCACTGGAAAAACTGCATCACACGTGTTTCAGTTCTTGGGTCCATAAAGTAGGAGTAATAACATTTAGACATCCTTAATGGGTTATCTTAAATCTAACCGGTAACTTTGGATACTCTGATTATTAACCATTATTTTATTGCTATTACTTTATTATTGTAAAATGATAGTTGCTAGCACAAACAAAACTTTCTTCATATAACCTGTTGAGTCCATCACTTGCAATAGGATCTTTGGTATAACACAAAATACATGGAGCTGTAACTTTAGCATGCTTGGTTTAGAAGCAAGCATGCTTGAAATAGAAATAATTATGGTATCAATGGCAACAGAAACAATAGCAGTAGACTAGCATCGGATTACTGAATTGTTCTCAGTAATAAAATCCTGAACACTGTATGTAATGAACTGGATGCTTATGGGAAAGAAGATTAACTAATATACAGAAAGTTTGTTTAAATGGTGACCGTTGTGCTGTTTAGCCTACGAATGCATTTTGGGTGCCAAGCTCATTTCAGTCTGCTAAATTTTGATGTGTCACTTTTGACTCAAGTCATTCCCAGGTAGAGAACAACTTGTGCTCTTAACAAGTGGCAGAAATTAAGCCCTGGCTTCCCTCGATCCTCATTCCATTCTTCCTCCTTTCCCAAGGTCCACAGCTCCAGCTCCTGCCCATCGTTGAGTCTTCCTTTCCCCCAGTGTTCACAGCTCCCTCCTCCTGCCTCCCAGCTACCAGGCAGGTGAGAAACAAGGAGATGTGGCTGCTTTTGAATTAGGTATGTGCTGGCTGCCAGCGAACTAAACATCATAAATAACCTTAGAGCTCCAGCAACAGCCTTCCAGTCACGGTAATACTCTGAAGAAAGTAGTCTTTCCTCTACTGAGCTGTTATGTTTCATGAAACGGAGGAATTTCATAGCCTGAAGTTTTCTATTTCTGTGTCAAATGTAATTGAAATGAACTCATGGGTTCAAAAGTTATTAAAGAGGGTCTGACAAGATAGGTAGGCAAACAGCATATCACCTAAACCCTGTTTCCTGAGGTTTACAATCACAGAGACAATTCCCAGTAGTTCATGAGTAAGGTTTGAGGATGAAAGGTCTGGGCACTATGCAAAGTGTCAGTCTTGGGAGCTTCCATACCATTTACAACATTCAAGGGAAATCTCCAAAGCCATTTAGTGGCATCACAGCAGAAAAAAAACCCAGTTGTTTTGAATTATTTGGATTAATACATTAATTAGTAGAGTCTGGCAGAGAGGCAGAACATGAGTTCTTGTTCAGTGTTTCTGCTCCAGCAGTTAGGCATCATGTCCCAAACATAAAAAATTGTAGTTTGCTGTCAGAACTTAAGGGGGTGGGGGGGTGTGTGTGTGTGTGAATATTTATAAATAAAAAATGAAAAAAAGAAAAAAGTATTCATAGGTCCATATCATATGACTCTACTGAATAAAGTATTTTCACTGCCTTTAGGACTTCCTGCATGTGAAAGATCTTCTACCTAAACATCCACAGATGAGAATCATATGGTTGTGTATGTATGAGTTGATTTTCTGCCTTACATTAAGTGCATTCTTTCTTAACATTTCTAACATCCTAGACTGTATCAGACTTAGATTCAGATACAAAAAAGTACTGAACTGGGTTTGGCACAGTGCAGGTAACATGATACCTGTTCTAAAGTCCAATAAAATTGCATGCTTTCTTTTGTGTGTAATCTTTTTTCCTTGATATCACTTAAATATTGATACCACATGTCATCATTATCCCTCCCAGAACACATTAAAGGGAGTTAGGGGGGAAGGCAGACATCAAATTGACCTTGATATGACTTTGATGGAAAGAGGACAAAGTCATGAACTGAACTCAGTGACATTACGAATGAATTTATTTTTGTCTGTAAATAATTCAGATTTCATTGAGAATAAGTCAGGTCACTGAAATGATAGGAAAAGCCATCTAGTGTCAAAAAGAGGTTTAAGAAGAATTTAATGCCTGAAAGCAATCTGTTGGCTATACCAATTCTGGATGCACTGAAAATCAAGGACTAAGTCTGCTCAGTTACTGATGAGCAAATGGAGTGCAGGGACTATAGCTTGTATTGGTCAGGCAGCAGAACACGTAATGTACTTTCACAGAGGAAGGAGCTCATGGAGAAATTCTGCACATCTACATGAGAAACAATATTGAAAATAAGGATAAAAGATGGAGGAAAGACCCAGAATTTGGGGAATTTTATTTCCCAGATGAAACTGTTCATAGCAGAAGCAGAGCTGTGACCAGTGCAGGGCTTTCAGCAGGCTAAATCTCGTATTTCCTACATACAGAAGCTATATGGACTTAATTCAAGCAATATTAACTGAATTAGTTCAGATTTTTTTGTGTGGTCTCTCTTATAGTGACTTAAAACTATTTTTATCTGTCGGGTTTATGACAATACATTTAGACCATAAGCACGAATTAAGTTTGCAAACAGTTGCTTCATTTAAAGTCATTACTACTCCCCAGCCCTTCATCAATGACCTTTCGCAAAAGGCTACTTCCACCCACAGTTCTGCCAGCCTGTGCCCAAACGGGTCCCTTGGTGTCAGTGAGGCTGGTGAATGACTTCTGTGAAGTGTCCAAGGGGATGAGCCAAGGAGCACCTACAAAAGAGATACCAGTCCAGTAACCTGCTGCTGGATGGTGATGAGTAGTGAGACACTGTATCTTTATCTGCCCCAGCTATGTTGGGAAGGAAACTGCAGTCTGCTGCCCTGCTGATGGCTAAACCTGTATAAACAGATTGGAACCATGCTAAAACCTTCATTGCACACAGCCTTGTGTACTGTACTTGCTATACTGATTTGAAAATCAATCCTGCTAACCTAGAAAACCCCTTGTGCAAACATATTTATAGCATTCTAAAGGGTTTGTTTTAACTGATGTGATATTCCTATAAATTTATCTCTAATACAATAGCTATTTTATCATAATCTACAGCAGGAAGTTGTGCTGCATCCTGAGCCAATATATAAGCACAAAAGAAGAGATCTTTATCTACATCTTTTCTTTATCATTCTTACAAGACTGTTTTAATTTAATCTTATCTAATTATACTGTAATATAAAGTAGTGCAATTTTTCAGTAGTTCTGGGAGGCCTTTATTAGCTTAATGGAGCAAAACACCAAAAAAGCTACTGAGCAGGGCCAAATGAAGCTGTGGCAGAGCTGGGAGGGACAGGCTGTAAGCTGCATATTGTTCCTGTGCTACGTGGCATGGAGTGTGCCATACTGAGGTGTGCTAATGGCCTCAGCTGGTAGCCAGGACTCCTGAATGCTCTTTTGGGGCACTTGAAAGGATACAATTTGAAACCAAGTAAACCAGCAGATTAAGTGGATAACTTCTGATATTAAAACCCTTCAATCTCAACATTGTAATTATTACCCAATATATTTCTAAATTACACTCCTTATCTAAAAAATGTCTGCCTTGAGAAACCTCCCAGAAGTCATTACTATATGGATAAATACATAGCATGTAAAATTATTATATTTTTCTAATCATAAGATTGCATTAACATGGTAAGGCTGCTTACCTTATTCTTCTATCTGTACATTCACTTTGTGGGTGTGCTTTATAGCAGCATTGCGTGTGCTGAGCTTTATAACTGGTGAATTATTGCTTGAGTGTGACCTTCAGGTGCAGTTTAGCACCGTGCCTCCTATGTGTTTCTGTATTGTTGTAAGGGTCTGCCCTTCCCTTTCAGTTCACCTGAATCATGAATTCCTCAGAATTTAACTTACTGCTGAGGGGGGTGAGTTGTACAGCTATGTACATGTACAGCAGACCTGGAGAACCAATGCTTGCAGACAAGAAGTGCATATTCAAGTACTTCCCAGTGCCTGTGGCCACATGGTGGGCAAGAAATTCCATACTGTGGCCATCAGACACCCAAATCCCTAATAATGTAAGAAGTGAAGCAGCAGTTTTCCCAAAGGCAGCATCAGAGTTAGAGACTTCAAAAGTGGCTTAATATTTAGTAAAAGCTCCACCTAGGCACTCTACATGTCTTGGGAATGCAAATATTTAGCAGCACTCTGATCCTGGCAGGAGGTTCCTTCTTTGTAATCTTATAACAAATCCAAATCCAATCATTTTATCCTGTGGGACAATTTCTGCATGAAAATAGCTAACTCAGATATCTTTCTTAGTCAGAAGATTTGAAGCTTAAGTCATTCTGAAAGCTCCACTAGAATTAATATAAAAAAGAAAGAGCCTGCTAATATAAAAAATAGCAAGCCCAGCATATTCAGACAAGAAGCTTAATTTCTTTATTTGAATTATTTAGATACAGCATTAAAACAATTCAGATAAGACATAAGAAAGATCATACATGAAGACATGAATCTATCTATTTTTTCTAGCCAAGATTCAGTTTACTGGAATAAAACCATTTTAACAGACAGGTACCAAAAAGAGGTGTCAGGAGCTGACATCCTGATAATGATGGTGTATTGTGTAAGTGTATCCCAGAGTAGAGGTAAATCCTGGGACTGCACACTGACAGCCATAATAGTTATTTAATCCTGCTGGAGTTAATGAGATTACCACTACCCTTCCCTGTTTTTCCTTGGTATCTGTTTGCATAAAGTCTGTCAGAGAGTTTGATGGAAAATGTACATGTCTTCCCAGCTCAGGAATCGAAAACCCAGGAGAAGGACTCTGAAGACAAACTACCCCTGAAGCAAAAAAATTGCACTTCCTATTAAAAGTGAAGACACAAAGAAAACTTGGCATATACCCTATGTCAGAAAAGGTTTGACAGTACGTGACTCAAAATTGCTCAGCAGCTCAAAACAACTGGACCGTTTGGTATGCTGAGTTGTTAGGCTGCAGCAGCTCCCATCGTTGCTGCGCTCTCTTGATTAGTAGAGGCCACCCTGTACTATCACCCTTGTTGATAGAAATTAAGGGAGTGGTATATCCCTTTATTTCAAAACAGATGATCTCAACTCCTGGCACATTTGACGTGTGTTTCTCACTGCTCAGAGTTCAAGTAGATCAACGTGTGGCTGTTCTGTACCAGGGACCGCAGACCCTGAGCCTTCACATTATCCCAGTGAGATGCCTATCTGCAACTGCAATGGCATTTATGCAGAAAATGCGGGAACACTCAGCAGCTGGTCCAAGGTGTGTCCCTGACACACATAAATACCTGGTAGTTGTTTGCATAAAGGCTCACAGACTGTGTTAAATCAGTACAAGGAGCAACACGCCCCAGAAGGCTAAACGAACCCAATGTCAGAGCACCAGATTTGTGCACTAGCTTTGCCATTCCTTGAAAGAAGTCCCGTTGGAGGTAGGGTTTGACAGGAAGATAATCTGTCATTCAACTGATAGGCTTAAGGTATTGCGGGGGAGCCAGTTGTGACTTCCAGAAAACCAGCATGAAATCAGAGAATAAGGAATTTGTTGTGTCTTTTGATCTAATGTAACACCTAAGATGTGTGTGGGCATGTTTTCAGAATGGTTTCAACCTTTCTATAGTCCCCCTATGATCAGTTGCAATTACATGGCAGAATTAACCACTTTAGTCTTGTACTAGGAATGCTACTTTCGTTTTACATTTATTCCATTATCTTATATACTGATAATAATCATACATACTCTTGCTTTTCTTATACTGCTGTTTTCCATTAAATGCACTTGTGTCCTTTTATAAAATCAATAGCTGTATTATCTTCAGATTGCCTCATGTATTGCAGCACTGTAAGAAACTAGGTGTTGGAAATAAAATGTTAAGCCACCCAAAGCCACTGCAGTTAATCATATTTAACACCTGACTGAACTGGGCTCACCCAGAGCTGTTGGTAGGATTGGGAATAAACAATCCTGCTCAAGTAATTCTGTTGTATTACGTGAGAGCCCATTAATAGCTGCAGTTTCTATTAAAGCTGGGTGTAACTCTAGAAGCCAAAGGCCCTGTTCAAGTTTAGGAATATTTTGTACCTCTTACTTCTCTGCTACAGCAGGTCTTGGAAGGGCCTACCACTTATTTTTCTATGACCTACAGACAGACTATTGATCATAAGTCTATTTGCTTTTAATTAATGCATCATCATGAAAAGCGTATGAGAGAAGATTGCAGAGAGCATGCTCTGCTGGTTGACCTCCATAGTGATGCCACAGCACTGAGTTGTTTTTTATTTGTTCTTTTGAACCTGTAAGGAAAATGTGCATACTGTACCACAGTTAAAATGCTAACTTGTGTCATAGTTATTCGTATTTCCATCACCAAACTGAAGTGAAAACTAAGCTTTTATGTTGCCTGAATAATATAATTCCCCCAAAATCCTCACACTTGAAATGGAACAAACCCCCTACCTCTGAAGAGCAAGAAGAGAGCAGTGTTAAGGCAGAGCAGGCACCAGTGTGGAGAGCCAGGGATTCTTTGAAATGGGGTGGGATTAGAGACCAATTGCCAAAGAATCAAAATGAGTACAGTAAGGAAAGGGGGCAGGAGCTCAAGGAGGTTCTACTGCATTTTACTGTAAAAGGTCTGCTTCTTCCTTTGTGGCAATGCTTGAACTTGACTCCCTTCTTTTCAAAGGAACATCCTTTTCTTCTGCAGCTTAGCATAACAAAGGAACAGGTTTTTAATGTTAGCTTGCTTTCCTTTGGTTTTCAGACAATGGAAAACTTCGGATTTCCTCAGAATACATATTTTACCTATAGAAAAAATGGCCTTTATATCTTCCTGGATCCTTTCAGATTCCTCCACATAATTTTCTTAGGTTCCCATGCTTTTCTTGTCTTCACTGCATGAAGATATGCCCTTGGATCTTCCCAATACATATGGTTGGGAACCTGCAACAGTGTGTACTTGGTGGGCCTTTGTCGCTGCTGGGGACATTCTGGTGGTCATAACCACTGCTGCCTGTGCTAAGCCTTATAATGACTACACTATTCCAGTGCTCATCAGTTAAGATCCTCTATATCAGTTCCCCCTTTGATAAGACTCATTGGCAATCCCCAGCAATTTAGCATCCCTGCATCAATGACTTTACCCAGAGCAAGCTGTCCGGAAGGACACAGACCTTCCTGCAGGGAAAGTAGTCTCAGGAGTTTCCAAATTCCTTCTCCCTCCTGTTACCAAGCAAATCTAACAATCTCTTCTTTAACAGAGGGTCCTAGAAAAACACAGCCTCCATAACTGCTGGAGGACTGATACAGATTAAGGGGAAAAACAGGTTAAACAAAGGATAAGATGCTTTCAGAACCTCGTTATTCCACACAGAGTGCTGGCCTGGCTGGGAGCATATACAGTAGAGGGAGAAATATCATGGGGAGATCACAGGGAAAATCCTGTTGCTGAAAATAACATGCTTCAAGAAAAACAGAAAGGCAGATAGGTGCATCTGTTATCAATCAGCTCTCTAGACAACAAGTTTAGGAGCAAAAGAAACAAGCTTTCCCTCAGGCTCAAATTCCTCCTTGGAATTTCTCAAATGTCCGTGGTTGCAGAGCTGTAATTCCTGGTCCGCCCTGCAAGCAACAGCTATTGCCAACCTCCTTACCAGCCTGACCACCCAGCCAGGGAAACCAGAAGAAAATGAATTACCTGTACAGAACCCATCCTGGCTAGCTGAGAAAAGACACAGTTGCCTTACTAGTACACTAACAGGTTTAGACCATTAATCTAAAAGTCCAACGAAGTATTGTTCAATTCCTGATCACGTATGTACTCAATCACTGATTTTTTGTTTACTTTCAGTAAGGATATTTAAAGTACAAAATTAACTCCCTGTGAAGTTGTCTATAGTACCGACTCAGCTTTTCTCCCTGAGAATGGAAAACTGCAGACTACATTACCACTACACTAAGTGCTCATATACCAATGTTAAAAGCAATCAACCCCCAGCAGCTTCCTTAGCATAAGAATAGGTTTCTCTTTGTAATGACAATGGTGACTGAGTAGCAGAAGTTTCTGTAACAAGACTCATATTTAAAGCTTGCACACAAGTCCTTGTACAACACCCTGTTCCCTCAGGCCCTCAGTTCTGGCTCCCAGCTCCATCCTCAAGCACATTGTCTCTAACTCCAGGCAGCCCTATCTGCCTTGCCCTTTACTTGTCCTTCTTGACTCATTGCAGGTAACATGGTTTCTGCCACTGGCTGCTCTGGCATGGTGCTCCCCTGGCAGTTCATGCAAGGAGAGCAGAGCCTGAAGTGATGAACTCCTGGAGGCTGGGAGAACTTTCTGACCATATAGAGAGTGCAACCACATTAGTATTTTGGTGTAGAAGATCTTTTGCTCTACATATCCATGCCTGGAGGTGTGTATGATGTGTGGGTCAGCAAGGGGAGGACCCTCCAGAAGTACCCTGCACCGGTTCTGCACGTTGTCTTTGCTTCCTGGGTGTGTTCTGGTGCTCCTGGATGTTTCCAAACCCTCCCTCAGCCTCTGGACTCTGGCCTCAAACTGAGGGGACTTCAGTAATGAATGTAGTTAGTTTGAAACTGATTATTGTTTCTAAGGTCAATAATGGGAAAACTGACCATGAGCAAACAGCCCTTCTCAGAGCACAGCTCTACAAGGACCCCCTAATGTTTCCCTTAGGCAAACAATGCCATAGTAACTAACCAGATGCTTGCCTACTCAACCTGCCAATCTACTGCCGTGCTTTTTTACTGCTTAAAGGAGGCCTCACAAAACTTGACCTGAAAATATGCAATAGTTACAACCAGCATGCTTATTTCACTTAGATTACACTTAATATGATGTGTTACTTGTGAATGTTAAGTAAATAATCCAAATTCATCTTGCATTTGCTGAAACAAATGTTGAATTGCTTCTTTTTGGTTTCTGCATTTGGGAAGCAAAGGCTAAGTTTCACTACCTATGTTTCAATAAAAAACAGTCAAAGAAAAATGTTTCCTGTAAGTACTGTGTATCTTCCTTGATTGACCAAGGTTTACATCATGGACAAATCAAACGTGCCCATTTGTATTCAGAGGATGCAGACTCAGGATGTATCCAACCTACTTCCTTACCACAAACTTGTCATCCCCCACTTCAGATTCCTCTGTTCCCCAGGCACCACCCTGATTCATAATCTCAAGAAAGTAGGAGATGCTTGATGATCTTGCAGACCTGCACAACAACTGTTTTCACTGGGTATTTTCCAGCCTCATTGACTGCCCACTATCTGGTTAGCAGGCAAGCATTGCTAACTTCTAGAGCATGAACACTATTTGCTTATCTGTCATCAAAGTGCCTCTCACTCTGGTGTCTCTTTGATGAAGGCTGGGGCCAGTACCTCTTCACCATACAATTTCATTTATGTGGCTTTCTTCACTCTGAATTTCCTCATCCACTGTGAGTCACCCCAAACCTACAACACACAATTTCACCTTCTGCTGTGTTTTTTTGGGGCTAGAAACATTATTCTATAGTGTGAAGTTATTTTTTCCTCCTCCCCCAAAATTTCATCATTCTTGTCCCATCATTAATCACCATTTTAGAAGGACTTGCTTAAGTTCCACATATATGAAAGATATGCAAACCAGAAATGTAAGGTACATTACCTTTTACAGATGGCAGATGCATGCTGATGGCGGAGAGTAAATTGTAAAGTGTGGATTTTTATTAAAAATTAAAAAAAAGAAGTAAAAGAAATAGTGCCTTAGAAAACACTTTGCAATGGAGAATTGTGGGAAACTGATTCCAGTATAGAATCATAGAATCATACAATCATAGAATCATAGAATAGTGAGGGTTGGAAAGGACCTTAAGATCATCTAGTTCCAACCCCACCACCATGGGCAAGGAACGCCTCGCACTAAACCATTACCCAAGACTCCATCTAGCCTGGCCTTGACATTGGAATAATTCTGCACAGAGGAATGTAGTTTAAGTTAGCACAGGGAGACCTCCTCACATTTTGGTGTGGCTCCACCCAGTACAACCACACTTGGAGAAGCTGGGCTGTGTCGGGATGAGCAGCTACATATGAATGTACTCTGATGTTGCAGTGTCAGCAGTCGTAGGCTGACAGCATACTTTCTCGTGTAGTCATGTCTTGAAACCTTGGGGTTGTCAGTTAACTCTGCTTTGACTTGAAGTCTAGAGAACTAGCTCAGACATTGGTACAGCAGACACCTACAGTGAGATAATACAAATTCCAGGGCTGGTGCTGTAAAGACAGAAGACAAATGCTTTCAGATCAGTGTTGGTTTGTTGCCATTCTTTAATTTTTTTCCAAGAAGTTATTCATATTTTCTCTCCAGTAAAGATGCATGTCTTTTAATCCCTGAAACAGAAAGGTATGCTTTTATTCAGTTGTTTCAAGCAGCCTTCATGCAAAATTCCTAGCAGTTTAATTATATTAATAAAAGAAATTATTCCATAGGTTATTATTTGTTATAACACAGTTTGTGGTATTCCAGAAAATGTGTAATAAAGCTGTTGGTGTTGCTGCACAGACAGTTCAGTTCTCTGCTCACTCTTCCCAGATTGGCCGTATAGTTTCACTGCCACCCTTACGCCTACTCTTCCAGTAGAACAAGTGGACCCTTTGGTGTACCTAGAAAATTTAATGAATCCCTGTCTAAAATAAGTCGGGTGATTCATGCCCTAAACCTACCTGTTCTTCTGCACTGACCACCAAGGGAAGCCCTGGGTGACACATCTTAGTTATCAACATCTGCACTGCATATGTAAAAGTTAAATGAGATTAATTTCTCTGGTGGTGCCTGTAATTGCTTCAGACATTTTTCATAAACAAAAAAGAAACATCTGACACCTTCCAAAGAACTCAAATACACATTTTTTGAAAGCCAAGAAAGGTCTTGAAAGTTCTTTGACCAAAGGAAAATACTGACCAGCCTTTTCATGAATCTTTTTGTCGTGAAATGATTAATGTCTTAAAACTGTCCACAAAGTAAATGCACACAGACATGGTTGGGAAGAGCACACCAGCAGAGATCTGGAGCAGATAATCTGAGGCAGAGGAAACAGACAAAACCTGGAGAGAATTTACTGAGGGTCTATATAAAAAGTATTTTCTAGTTTTCGGTGTAAAATTCAATATGGAAAGTTTACCAAACTGAAATATATCCTGTTCTAGGCTAGAAAATTAAACTGAGAAAACAGTAAAACTTCTCACTCTAGTAGTCATCTCAATGACATAGTGTTTGCATGCTGATTTACATTATTTTCCTGACATGAACAGACCTGGATACAAAGAAAGATAAATAAATCCTTAGGTTACCTGTCTAAATCTTGACATTTATAAAACTGGAGATCGAAGAGATTGTCTGAATTAACTTCTTGCTCTATATCACAGAAATCTAAAGTAATGTTTGTACATGGTGCTTTATAATTTGAAGAATTAATTTGAAGTTATTAACCTCTTGTACCCCAACTACGTTGAGTGACTATGAACCAAGAAAATCTGTACTATCTCTTACCACTGTTTATGTATGACACTCTTGCTACAGGGACCAAGCTTTCTTGTTGGCGGCAAGTTTGGGTAGAGTATCCAGATCAGAAGAATTCTTCAGATGAAAAGCCTTGAACACCTTCCTGAAATAGGAATTAAAGAGAACAGAGAAATGATAGATAGGAGAAGAAAAGCTATTATTTATTTCAAATGTACAATCAAGGTATGTTATGTGTTGCAAGTACTGAGTTAAAAAAAAATAATCAAATTATTGTGATTAAAGTGACCATATTACTTAAGATGTGCCTTTTTTCATAGCCAGGCAGCATACAGTCTATAATTGCATACAGAATGAAATCAATAGTAAGAGATACTCTGTTGATCAAATGACAGACAGTCTCCTGCACTTGCAGTTAGTAGTAAGTGTACAGAAGTTCAGTGTGTGTCTTCTACCACAGCTGGCCCAGCTGGCGCACAGATTCAAAGCTGCAGTCAAAGACAGTTGTGCAATTTAGACCTTAGCTAGTATTTTGAAAACATAGAGGGAAGGGTAGTGTTAAACTACTAAGGAAATATTTATGAAAAGTGAGGGCACAAACTACACTCTGGTGAATAGAGGACTGCTGTCTGTAGCAAACTACAAAGGAGTGCAGCCATGAAAAACTGGTATTTTTTGCCAGTACCTTGTTGGATGTTATGATCAACTCCGTGTATGTGGAACTCTGTGTAAAAGCTTTACCTTCCAGTCTCCAGAACAGCAAGATTTTGTTTCGTGTCACCCCAAAATACACTTTCTCTCATAGTTTATCCCAGAGCAACTTTCAGAAATGAGTTACAACCTTTGTTTAAAAGTTTTATTTTTGAAATGCTGACACCAGCTCAGCTGTAGCATTGTCAACAGGGAACACTACTACAGAGAGACTTAAATGACGCTGTCACCTAGAGTAGAATAAATTATTTCGATTGTAGACCAGCTAATTATATGTTAAAGCTGGTATCTACTCCTTGTTGTTGTAAGAAAGGTTTTTCCTGCTATGGATGATATACAGCAGTGTGTGTAAAGCCATATAAAGAGCCGTTTTGGTTTTATCATATCAGAATCACTCAGTGTCTCATTTTAAGATTTGTACTTCTATTCCATGTGATAGACTTGTGTTTTCTTTTGGCTTCAGCTTCAGAGTTTTAAAATTTTGAATGTACACATTGACAAATATCCAAGAGGTCAAATCCCAATTTATTAATGTATGGAATCTCATTAATTTTTAACAGATTTCATTATTATAAGACCTAACTGGTGATTTTTTATGCTTAGGCTTATTAAAATTGATAATAATATAACCAAGGTAAATCCTTGCTTTATATAAATGAGCAGTTAGAAACAATGTAAGCAATTACAAGGTATACAAATATTTTTTTCATTACTTTTGTGATAAAGAGGGTGACATTTTCCCTGCAGAAGGTTGATCAATCACAATCAGTCCCTACAGAAGCAACCAGTATAAAGGGGAGACAGCCTGGCTTTCTTCAATCAAGTCAATAAGGAAAGAACATGCTTTACCTCCCAGACAGACTTAATGAAATAAAAAAGAATCTGATTTTAAACTGAACTTTGGATATACCTATGTAGTCATGGGAGAAACATGGCTTTCAGTATTACAGTGTTGTCTCCCTGAGAATCCTTTTAACTTTGACCATTGGCCTTCCATATGGGGTCATAAAAAAAGGGGTGCATCTTGTTTACTCTGTGTAAATAAAACACCTCTGCATAGCTGACATCCCATCCCTCCCAGGTTGGTTCCTTCAAATAAAGTTTTCTATACAGTCCAGTCTGGGTGTTTGAAAAGATGGAGCTTTGTCTTTTCCTTAAAGCATAAAAACAAATCTTTGCATTTTTTTTCTAAAACAAATAATACGTTTTCCTTTTGCCTACTGCACCTTTCTCGGTTTAGCTGCTTATCAGAAGACAATGGAGAGGTCTCAGACATGAACTCTAACAATCTACATCAAGGCAATGAGACACAGAAACTTTAATCAAGATCTCTTATGTGTTCGTTCAGTATTTAACTACAGTACATGCCAATGCAATGAAGTCATTTAATCAAATACCTAATTTTTTGTGATGTTTCTCTTGTTCTCTCACCAGGGGTGGGCAGAGGGGAGAGGGTAGAGCAGATACAACCTGAACTCCTATTGTAAAAGTAAAGAGAATAACATTTTGTTTTGATCAAAAAATCATAAATAAGAACCAAGGGCACAGTTCATTTTGCTCCCTGAAACCCCTCTCCAAAAGACAGTTCTGATCATCCTGTATCCTGGTGACAGATGACAATGGATAATACTGTCAACTACCTTTTCTTCCTCTCGAAGGAGATAAGAGAAATCTGCCTTTCTCATTCCATCATGCATGCTAATACTTCTGTACATGAATAGCTTCATAGATTTTGTGTACTTCGATCAACTTCAAAACTAGTTTAAAAGTTAAACATGTAAATGTTTGCAGAAGCGAGGCCTTTGTTTGCGTATTGACTTCCTTTAGATTGGACTACAATGACCTATATGACCAGGGGCATTTGGAAACTGTGGAAGGGGAGAAAGCATGAGTTTTGCTTTCTGTTCACTGACAACTTTGTTTTCAAGTGCCACAGGAACACTGCCACAGGAAAGCAGTTGGTTTGCCTCATTTAGTAAGGCAATCCTGGATAGTTTTAGGACCAGAAATGGTAATTTTCTTTCTTTGTATTAGTGACTGCAAATCAGCATTGCTTCAAAGATGCAACTGGTGCCATAGGGAAGAATAAGGGAAGTTTAAGTGGGTCTTTTTAGGAACACAACTGCAAAACATCTCACGCAGCAGTTTCCGTGTACTTGTTAATTATCCAAATACAGGGAGTGACACAAGTTTTTAGAACATTGAAAAAATAACATCAATGAGAAAACAATCAGGATCACCCAATTCTCTTTCCTTGAAAAAAGATGAAAGTTCATCCTTTAAGTTCACCTGTAGCAAGTTTTGAATATGGTTGACTAATAAACCAGGTACGAATAGAACTTGAAGGTAACTACAACTGAGCTAAAAGCATTTATAATTAATCTTCATAGATAAAAGACAAAACATTTATGTTGTAATCCTTACATTGTGAATTACATTCATTATTGCATTCAATGCATTGTATTAATCAAATGCATATGAAAAAGTGTATAGGCACGATAGTCATTGCCTAACAAAAAGAAGTTAACTCTAATGACAGAAGAGGGCTACAACAGATATAAAACAATTTGATTAGGTCAAAACTATTTTAGGGAAACATGGTAAGATCTTCTACTCCAAAAGGACACAGTATTCTCAGTTTCAAAAGGACAAGCTTTAATAAACAAAGGAACTCACTTGTGAAGTCAGGGACTGAGGAATTCAAATATTGAGGATAATATAATTAAGTGAAAGAGATAAAAGTATGCAGACTTTGTGTCTCAAGAAAGCAGGAAAAGTTCTACCAAAGAGAACTAGTTGAATAAATAACCACAAGCAAAACCCAGAACATTTACAAAATGGCAAAAATGATTAAGCACAAAGGAAATGCTCTCTAAGGGATCAAGAAAAGGAAGGACAAAGTGAAAATTGCCAAAAGTTAAGCTGAGTTAGACTTCCAAAAAGATATGAAAAGCAAACAAAGGAAAAGATTTTTCATCCCCATAAACAAAAGACATTAAAGAAAGGACTATAGTGCTATGGAATATGAAATGGAGAGACATGGAAGATAATCCTGGCAAAACGTAAACTGCACTTCCCTATTGATCTGAAACAAATACATTGCCATGTTTTTTAATGAGTACAATGACTGTACATGAGAGCAGAGACAGTTTAGATAATGGCAGGAGCGTGCAGAAAAGCATCGTTCAGAACAAAGGTACAGCAGAACTCAAGAACATGAATTTAGCCTGTCCAAGAGACCAGATCATCCCCACCCCATTCCTGAACGGAATTAGAACATGAGCTCGTGGGTCCACTGCCAGGTGAATGGAGATGAGCAAATTTCACACCTATCACCAAAAAGGCAGTTCATTCCAGCAGTGGTGTTTTTATAGCCCATCACTGTGACATCCAGGCCTGCAGAACACACATAAAATAGTAGCAATTACAGCTTATGCTGAAATTGAAATTCCTAGCCTTTTTATTTCACTTACCTTTTCCAGATGTAATTGAGTGATTATTCTATTTGCCAAATATTTGTTGCTGGATATGTGAGCTAAACTTTGAGAAGCTTTGGTGATTTCATGTTTCCAGTAAAACATAACTTTCCAAGTATTAAATGTAAGTTACTTCTACTGCCATGATTTAACTTACACAGAATTTTACAGGACTTACTTATTTAATTGTGATTTTTTTGTCAGCAATTGTAATTTGTCAAGAGATAAACTGTGTGGCAGTACTACACTTAAAAGCATCAGTCAAATCTGAACTAACAGCAGAGAAAACTTCAGATAATGTCATCCTGAAAAGGCTTTCAGAAAAGGACAACTCTTTGTATTTACTTTCCTCATTTAATTTAGAAGGATATTGGCCGGTTGTAGACAATAAATTCATTTATTCGGTAGGAAATAATCCTATGAGGTGCCTGCAGTGATTATTGTGAGCTAAAAATAGCTCAAGATCATTGCTGCTTGTTACTATAATGATACAATTTAGAATTTCTATCATGTAGAAGAACAGCCCAGATTTGCTGAGAAATTCTGTTCCACAACTTTTGACTCTGAACTCTGAAGTTGGCTGCAGTTGCTGTCCTCTTCATAAGCAGAAATCCGAGAAGTGGGGCAAGTAAATCAGAATGGGAATAGAGGAACAGGGCCAGGTTGGAAATACCAGAGATGAGTGCTTTTGTTTTTGAAAGAAGAGAAAAAATGCCTTGAAAGTCATACATTCTCTGTGCCTACGCTGGCTCTGTAGCAACTTGCTTTTCTGTTCTTTCTGTAGCAACCATCAAAACAACTGAGGAAGACAGCAGAAGTGCTCCTCCTTGCAGCACACTGCAGTTTCTGCTTCTCACGGTCACACACTGGGGTTGCATACAGTTAGCGTAACATAACCTTTACATAAATATTAACAAAGAATGTTCCCCTTCACAAAGAGCAAGCACGACTCTTTGCTGCCCATTGGGTGGAGGGCTTGTAAAGGCGGCTTTATTCCATATTTGAATCTTCATTTTTCTTGGCAATGCCTCTCATGTAAGTTGGCAGCTCTAAATTACTTTGCTGCCACAGCCCCCTATGGATCATTGCAGCAGCTTAAAATAGCTGTTTAAAGTGAGGAAACCTCTACAGAAGGAATATTCCCAAGGGAGAAATTTCAAGAACTCTACGGCCCCTTTGTGCTACTGGGAAAGTGTAAAGAGACTGGATAAGAATACAGAATTCATCATTGTCCTTTCAGTACAATAAAACATTCATACTTTCTCATCTTTCTTCCTGGACTTAATTATTTATTGACACCAAGCTTGTCCTATTCAAGAATATGGGTAAGAGCAAACATTGCTTCGTGCTAACTCTGTGAGCTCTGTGTTCTGCAGCTGGTTTAGCAACAAAAATGGGGAGCAGCTTTGGCACCATACAGGCTTGCATCCCACTTCTGACTGCCCCAAAGCTCTGTTTTGGCATGCAGGAACTCTGAACTGCTCTGACTGTTGGGCTTGGTCACACACCTAAAATAAAAACTGCCAAATGGAGTTGATGTAGTTGCAACAGTTTTTTACTATGTGGAATTTCCTCCTGTGCACAGGGCAATGTACCTGTTGTGCCAGCAAATGACTACAAAAGAACTAGATCATAAACAATTTTTGGCCCAGTGTCTCACAATCATATTGACGTCTGAGCCTTCCTGTCCTCCCAAACCTTTCTTCCTCCAGATTAAAATGCCTGAATAATGTTATTAAATCAGTTTTAAGACTGATTTAATAGTTTTAACTGCTCTACTTAAATTAGTGCAGCCCCTTTGAGTGGGCAGTTTCAAACCTGTGAGTCCTTCAGCTCCTGTTCTGCCCTTTATCCCTGAATAATCTCAGCTGTAAACATGAATTCAGCGACCATCTTTCCAACGATGACTCACAGAACCTCGCTCTAATCCACAACAATCTCCTTCTGTACTTCCTGAAACCTCAGCCTGTCTCTCAGACAATACTTTGTTCATGTCTAGTTGTCAGTCAAGTTCAAAAAAGAGCTTTCAGTGTTTCCCTCCTTTCCCTCCTCCACCTGTTTTGTGTGTATCTGTCAGCAATCCAGCCTCTCATGAAGGAAGGCCTGCAGCCTTCAGCATTCATATAAATCTCTTTTTAGGTGTTCATAGCCATACTCTCTGGCTTCAGGTACACAACATCACCCTGCTACTTTTCTATCACATCAGACAAAGTACTTGTCTTTGTTTTCAAATTCATTCGCTGTTCCATCTTACTCAGCGTTGAGATCATTTCCTTCATGTCAGCTGGTGATACTGGGCTGTATTGTCCCTTGTTAAACTTTCAGATGAGTACTTCACACTGTTCCATAGGTTCTCCTTCACACTGAGAAGCTTCCTAGAGATAAAAAAGAATTTACTTCATTTTTTTGAGTCTTGCCCTCGTCTGGAATGTCTTAGAAACATGATCGGTGTGCCTTAAAACCACAAGACAATAGTCACAGCTAGTAGGTGAGGCCCAGTCTGGCTGGTGTCTGGTAGCAGGTAGAGAAGACATTGAAGTCCTGAATTGGAAAAGTCAGGGAAAGCACTAGTTGAATGGGGCAGACAAGAACAGAGTCAGACTTCAGGAAGTGCTGGAGTATGTGTGCACATAGTCCAAGGCATGTGGTGAGACCACACTACAGTTAAAGATCGGGAAATCAGAGACTCCATACAAGACAGGATCCAAGACAAGAAAAAGACATGTGGCAGTGACACGCAGGTCGCTTGCAAGCAGCAAATATCATTGAGTACCTGACTGAAAAACAAAGACTAACATTAAACCAACAGGAGACAGGACTTAGGAACTAGAGTTACAGATCCAGAAACAAGGATGGGGGCACCGACACTAAAAATAAATGGGGAGTATGGCTGGACAGAGCCCACAAACTCTCAACTGTAGTTTCATAAGCACTTTATGCCAATTATAATCCATCGTGGCTACTGAAACAAGTGGTCCTGCACTCCCCATCCATAATTTCTCGTGCTTGCCCAAGCATAACTTCTTATTTATACCAACATGAGCATTTATGTAGCTGGTATGTGAACCAGCTTGGGAAACTGATGCACATTAAAGCTGATCACAATGAAAAAATTATTAACCATGATTAAAACTAAGTAATTACCATTAAACCTGATGCAGTCCACTACAGAGCTCACAAGTGCTTGTACTGACAAAGAAGGAGGCAGTGTGCAGGCAGAAATAAATTGAAAACCTTATTTTTATGGTAGTAACAAGTTAATAAAAGCCAGTGAAACCACAGGACTGGAGAACATGTTTCTCTGCCAGCTGCAAGGCTGTGTCCAGGATGCATACAGTGGCAACTAGCCACCTAGGCAATGATTCACATCCAGCTGCCTTGGGAATGACTCAGGGACTCAGTGAGTCAGAGTGGACAGAGCCCACTGCCTATTATGTTCTCTGATACTATCTCACTGTCTCCTAGTAGGGACTCATTCATCTGTCCTCAGCCATCTGCTGCTGCTTGTCCCGTGCTTTATACTGTAAGCTCATTGGGGCAGATAGTACTTTCTGTTCCTCGTTTGGTCGGTAGTGAGTGTTTCCTTGGACGATAAAGTATCGCAGTCCTGGACGATGAAGTATTGACATGTATTGATGTATATATAGAGATGAAAAAAAAAAAAGTTTTAAACGACCATAAAGATGTTTAGTTTGCAACAATGTGTTCTAGATACAAGAAACACTAATATTGCCGGTGGTCAAATCTTTGCACCCGCACACACGCCCGCTCCTCCCGGCAGACGCTGCCTCTCCCGTGTGGCACAGAGCTCCATATGCCCTCCCTGGGCATTTATACACGCGTATAAATTATAACTTCTTACTTTTTGGTCACACACACAGAGCTCCTTGAAGGGAAGAGGGGAATGAGAATTCCGACTGGGCACTCAGTTAAGCCTCCCCTTCGCTAGCTAGTGATAGAGACAGCGC
>NW_009917579.1:0-10822 GCF_000696875.1 Nestor notabilis | reverse complement strand
TGCCGGCCGCCCCGGTGCGGGAAGGCCCTGCCCTGCTGCTTGCTCCCTCGCTCGCAGCTTTCCTGGGTGAAGTTATCGGGTGGCTCAGGGCGCACAAAGGAAACTGCTCCCGGCTCCCTGCTTAGTGTCTGGCAGTTGCTTCCCGGGAAACCCAGGGCAAGGAAATAGTAGAGAGTGGGTTTCCACTCGGGTAGCAGGGAGAAGGGGAAGAGGGAGTCTGAGGGACCCCAAGGAACAGGGGAACACCCGCCAGCATCCTGCCCCTGAAATGCTGAGCAATGCTCAGCAGCTGGACCAACACGGTCTCTTGCCCAGCTCTTGAATCTGCCCACCCTGAGAGGAGCTGGCCCAGGCCTGTCTGACATGGTAGCTCCCCCTCATCTCCACTTTCCTCTCTCCTCTGTCCCGTCCCTTGGCTTCAGCCACATCAGGTAGGCAGGCCAGGGCCTGGCCCTTTCTCTTCAGGGCTGGGTCAGGTTTGGCCTTCCATCATAGGAGCACTCAGCTGCAGAAGCACATCCGTGAAGGACCAGAAGAAGAACTGGTGTCAGAAATGAGGGATAGGACCACTTGGAAGGAGAGGGGAAGGGAGGGGAGAGCCCTGGGACGGCTGAAATGCTGCATGACATGGCTGCAGTAGGTGCTAGGAGGATGTGCTGGCAGGGCTGTGTCACAGTTACAGGGATATTGAAAGCTGGAGTGTCACAGATAAGCGCTTGGATGACCAGCAGAGCAGTCTGAAGAGTTCAAATGGCACAGCAATGAATGGACCTCTAGTTAAGGCTATAGGTACACTAGCAGAGTTGTAGAAGGAGTCCAGTATTGCAGGTCTGAGCTGAGGTGCACTGGAGAGGGAACAGGCGCAGGAACAAAGCCAGGAGGCAGATGCTGCGGGACACACCTGAGCACCAACAGAGCAGGGCTGCTCTAGCAGGAGGTGATTTGTAGAGCTGCTGAAGGGCACGGGGAGAGGGTGGTGGGACCACAGCAGGGCAGGTTGCCTGTGCTCTCGCAGTGTGAGAGGGGGAGCCCAGGGAGCTGCAGAACAGCAGCATGCTGCAGAGGAGAGGGCTCGGGACCGAAATGGTGCTGGGTGAAACAGGTAGAGCTGGAGGTGCTGAACAGCCAGTTCTGGCTGGCACAAGTGGCAGTAACCTGTCAGCCTATCAATTTCCCACTTCTATCCCAAAGTTCACATTCACCCCCAAAAAGCAAGATGAACACATTCAGGCCCCACATGGGAAGGGAAGCAGTGCCATGCCAGACATCAAGACCATCTGTTAAGCGCCACCCATGTGAGACTCAGTTATGGCTTATTAATCATTAGCAGCAGGAGCCTTGTTATTTGCAGCAATACTCAAGGCCCATGTGAGAGAGTCCTTACTGTGCTAACATGAGGGATGTGAGGGATCAGCCAGTCCCTGCCCCAAACACTTTCCAACAGCCCAGTTTCTGTAGTTGAGTGCTCCTATGATGGAAGGGGGGTAGCAAAATCTGGCTCATAGGTCACTTGTGAGGAGAGAGAAGGATGTCACAAAATGCGGTAGTGGTTAGTCTTGATGTAAAAGGCAGGCAGTAGTCTGCAGGAGAGTCCACAGTCTGCTTCTTGGTCAAGAAATGATAGTTCTTTTCTCCTTGATGACTTTTCCATCTGTCCTGAAAGCCCTGCAAAGTCTCATTTAAGAGCCCTGAGCAAAAGCTGTTATCAACTTCAGTGAGAGACGGGCGTTTTTCCTGTGTCCTCATTGCAGCAAGGAATCCAGTGAAATGGAGAGGTTGGGGAGCTTAGGCTGGTACATAAGCCAGCCTGATATTTTTTTTCCTTTACTAATCATGCCATGCAGCAAAGCTGGCATGAAACTCCCTTTGGCCATGAATAAGGGGAGAGGGGGAGGGAGAAAAGAGACCACAAAGACAGCTGGTCTTGTAAACACATGTGTGTTTTCTTTCACTGTTGCACGACAGAGACTCTTGGAATTTGGATCCATGACAGCGCTGAGGAGTCAGATCCCAGCGAGGCCATGCACTCCCTGTGTTTCCTGGGATTTTAATTTTTTTTTTTAAATTTTTTTTTTTTCTAGAGGGAAATAAGAAATTCATTCTGACTCCTGCCCCACTTGGTGGCTGTGTTCATACTGGTTTCAGAAGGAATCAGGTCAGGATCCTGGCCACCTTGCTGTGTTGACTCCCAGTCCCGCAGTGCTTATCGCCAGGACTCAGTCTTGTATTTAACGGTATTTTCCTTTTTTGTACTATATCCCAGTGGATTTCAATCTGTTTAAAGAAGCAGATTAGTATCTAGCACAGAGGTAAAGTAAATGTCTCTGAATCAGTGAACACTTATCTGGAGTCTGTTTAGTGTTCCTTTAAAATCAGTGGAAAACCATCTGTGGCTTAACTTGAACAGGACCAGGATCTGGCCATTGTTACCCGGCTGGTGTTATGAGACTTAATTCTGGTGCTTTCCAGTAGCTGAGTTGCAACCTGCAAATGTAAAACTTGGCACAGCACATCTTCTCAGGGAGAAAGTCTTTGTAACAGGTTTGCCTCCCTGTCAGCAGGGGTGTAAGCATGGCCAGGCGGGGGATTTCAGCAAGTCACAAGAAGTCTTTTTTCCCTGGGAGGACCTTCCTAGAGTGGCAGAATCTTTCTCCCTGAACATCAGGAAGGGAAAGCGACAATTCCTCTTCGTTTCACAAAGGGCTTGTGGGACAGAGGGAGGAAGAAAATCCAACTATGGAACAAAGTTGGGGCACTGTTTATTGGAAGTCTACATGTGCTGAATCGTCCTGCCTCCTCTTAGCTATTTAGCACCCTGCTGGGTCAGCTGCTCCACCAGAGCCTGCAGCAGTGGCTTCACAGCCCCTTGTTCCACATCCTCATCGCCTCAGCTGATGAATAATGCATGTCTCTGGTCGACAGATAAAATGAAGAGATTTGTACATGTTTTGTCTTAGTGATGAATTAATTAATTTGGTTTCTCCTTTTCTCCTCCAGCTGTTTTTTCTCTGGCCCTGCTTAATGGATGGGAACAGGGGTGCACAGAGGCAATGTGTGATGCCTCGTGCAGATTGCCCCAGCCTTCGGACTGCTGCTTGCGGGGGCAGCTGTGGGAGCAGTGGTGGGCATGGGGGTGTTTCTCTTTTGGTTTCACTTTGTGGGAACTAGGCTTGCTCAGGCTGTTGCACAAGTTGCAGCGAAAAGTGGAGGCTTGTCATGAGGACTGGCAGTGAGCAGTCACCAGATCCTGTAGGAGTAATTCTCAGGCCTTAGACAATTCTTAGAAGTTCTGTCATTTATATGAAGCGGTTCCACCTCTTACGTCTTTTTTAAAATTAGCAAATGAGAATGAATGCTTGCATAGACAAACGAGAAGTGTTTCCCTAAGGCAGGTATTCTGCAAACCAGTGTCAAAGCTTGCCTCACACAGCTATGACAGTGTAACCTCTTTATAATACATATATCCTACTCCTTGCTGCTCCTCCAGTGTGACCTATTCCTCATCTCAAGTGTCTTTGTTGCTGCAATACTGTCTTTTCTATAAAATAGAAAACTAATTCGCAGTCCTTGGCACTGCCCATTCGCTGGTACCAAGCAGGACCTTCCCTGTTCCTCCATCATCAGGAGATTACTTTGAGCAAAGGTTGTTAGATTTAACAAAAGGGAAAAAAAAATCATTCTATACAGAGCAGTCAGTGATCCAGTAAAATTAACTTCATTCAGAGCTGAAATTAGAGTTGCAGTTAAGCTCTGCCAGGGTGAAAAGCTAGAAGCCTGTCTAGTTTCTATGGCTCACCTCTAGTCTCCTATCAACAACAAAGCCTATTTTTTTTTTTTTTGCAAAGATTCTGTATGCCTGAATGTTTACATTCCCTTCCTCAGAGACATTAACAATGACTAATATTTTTAAAGAAAGGTGAAGTCTGCTTAAATTGTCTCAAGCTGGCTATTTCTATCTTAGAAATCTAAGCATCACTAATCCCTTGTAGTGTGTTTAAGTGATCATAAGTGAGCTTTTTGCACCCCAACTCCCCCACTCCTCTGTAGTGTTTCTGAGAAAGTACAGCATTCAGTCATTCACCACAGGAAAATTCTGGTTTATGCAAAGGCTGTTTCTTCAAAATAAACCTGCTGTTTGACTTACCCTTTGCATGCTTCTACATAAAGCAATTTCTGTTCAGGTGCTTTTACTTCTCATTCTTTGCACAGTATTAACTGTTCCCAACTTGGAAGAGCTTGTGTTGATCTGCAAAATTGAGGCTTAAGTCTGTTCACGTGGTACTTGATCCTGGAAGATTCCAATGATCTTATGTGATCTGGAACATGAGAAACCTGATGTTATTGTTGACTCCTGTCATTCTGATTTAATATATATCCCTGTGCTCTTTGAAACATTGCTCAGACCTGTGCTGCTGGAGGTACAGTTTCCTAAGATGTGTGTTTAAAAGAATCTCTTTTGATAGCTACTTCGTGCTTGCTCAGTGTCTCATAGCACATTTTGCAAAAGTGGGAATGCTAGTCCTGAGTCAGAATTAGATCAGGGCTTTCTTTCTCCTTATATTTCTTTTGCAGTTTAGACTAGAGAGAGGTTTCTTCCCTTTATCATTTCTGCTTTTGGGTAATGTAGCCCTGACTTGTCAAGCATCTGCCACATTCTACTGCAGAGGTGACTGCATTTCAAAGACAGATGAAGGAGCCTGCTGTATGCTCTGTATAGGCATTGAAGTTGTAAAGAATATTGGGTTATGTGACACAAACTAGCTGTCAGAATGCTGCAGAATGAGAATGCTACTTTTTATAATATTTCCGCATTATGAATTGCAGACATTTTCGTTAAAGATGTTGGCCAGTTTTCCTTGTGGATTATTTTGTTTTGTGGAGCTTGTTTTTTTTCTCTTTTTTTGCCATGGCATGAAAATACGGGCTTGAACAATGTTGCAGTAGTCACGGTATTATTATTACATGCTATGCTGTTTGAAGCTCCAAATTCCTTACAATTACGTCAAATTCCTTTCCTTCTCCCTAGAAGCAGGAAAAAGTACCTAGGTCATTTAGGGTGGGAATACTGACAAGAACAGGATAGTCTCCAGCTGGCAGTGGGGAAGTTCCGTGGTGTGCCCTAGAGAAGGTAACCAAAACAGAGCTGGAGCTTCTAAGTTCAAGGAACAGAAGTTTTGTCTGGGAAGTACATGGGATGACCATTCTTCTATTTTCTCCATTTCCGTGTGCTGTGCCTTAAGAACACCAGCTCTCTGTGTAGTTGCCCAGAATGACAGTCCTGTGTTGGTTAGCAAAAGTTTTTTGGTTTTGCATTTCTGTTGTTCTGGTGGGCTTCGATAAATCTGAAAGGTCACTTGCACTAGCAAGAAAAAGGTATTTTTCATGTCTTCTGTGTAATCTCTGCACACAAGGAGACAAACTGTTGACCAATGGCTCTGATTTGCTGTGTGACCTTGGTGAAACATTACCTTTCTTCCTGACTTCATTTGTGAAATGAAAAGTATTTATCTCCTAGATGAGGTGAACAGTCCTGGTGCACCTGTGTGCTTTGAGATACCTGGTTGAGAGCCACAGGAGAACATGTAATCCCAATAGTCCTCTTGGTCTTTGGATGTTGGAGAAATTTAAAAGAGCAGGCTGCTTTGATCTGACCTTGAAGGACATAGAAGTCACTTTCAGATTATGGACATAGATCTCAGTAGTGTTTTCCCTCATGGTTTAAAGCCTGGGCAGGCTCCAATGCCAAATGCCAGCATTGGTGTTTCTGAAAAAGTAAGGAGAGCATTTTGGCTGGCTTGCTGGCTGTGCCAAATTCCAGGAAGCCACCAGATCCAGGGGCCTACGATTCACCATGGTGCAGTCGCCACTCTCACAAATTTCTTCTCTTGCACTCTGTGTGTGTTGTTTTTGCACATTAACACATAACTACTTCTACCCCGAGTGACTTTCTCCTAAACTATGAATTTAAAGTACTCCGACACTTGTCTTTTAGAATTTGAATATAATTATATGCTTTGGGTGTAAATTGTGTTTTTTGCTATGTAAGAAACTAATGGAAATGATCTGCCTGTTCCTGTAGTTTGCAGATTATACGCTTTAGATCTGGGGACGTATATTTAGGCTGTTTTTCGGTATGGTGTATTAAAATTAAAATGAAGTTGGTGTGAGCTATAGTAGTTGCTAAGAATGAATAGCAGGCTGATAAAGGACATAACTAAATTGATCCACTGCCAAGGTTTACTTTGTCATCTCTTAGTTTTGCACCTTTCCTCTCTTTGCGTTCTCGATGATGGAGAACAGGAAAGTAGACAGTATTTCAGTCTATAGAGGGCATTGTGTCTGCAGAAGCTCAAGGGAAAGGGTGAAGGAGTCAGAAAAAATGTTAAGATATTGCTAGAAAAAAGACTATTCGCTTACTCTGTGAATACCACACGGTAAGGAATCAGGGAAGACTTTGTTTTCTAAAGAGGTCAGGAAGAGTACCATCAGGCTGGCTCTCCTGTCTAGTCAACAGGCCAAGCTCCACTTATCTGCGCAGTAAATCTGTCTCCATGCTATCCTCGGAACATCGTTTTGAATTTAGAACAAACTCATCATATCTACATTAAGCAGATCAAATTATTGGAAGGGGATAAGAGATGAAGTTTTTTTGTTTCCTACAGTTTGATCTTTAAAATCATGCTGAGTGACATCAACTGATTGTCTGGACATGTTTGGTAAATGCTTTGGTTCCTTGCTCATAGAACTGGTAGAAGGTTTTCATGACTCCCTGTCATGCCTGGATGCTGCAGTTACAGCAGCCTGCTGCTCCTCCTCCGGCTGGTTTGCTTAATGACCCCAGCCAATGGATATCTTACAGGGATGATGTCTGGAAATGTTTCCATCTAGCTGGTTCTGCAGGTTTGCTGTTTCAGCTGACAGATGTTTCAGTGCACTAATGTCCTCCACCGTTTGTGAAGGCTTGAAACCATAGAATGAGGGCAAAGCAGCGGAGTATAGAAATTTCCCAAATAGTGTTGGGAAGGCAGTCACAGGGTAGTTCAGGGAGAGAACACAGAGTAAACAAGTGCATATCAAGCGTGCTGGTCATTACCAGTGTTTTTCCTTGTCTCACCTACAGAGCATACATAAACATGGATTTAGCGAAGCAAAGTTTACCAGTGTTTATTAAACCTGAAAACTTTCAGCACTGCTCATTTTGTCAAGCAGGAAAGCTGGCTTCTTAAGCATGCGTGTACTAGCGAATGTTGCAAGATCATTAGAGATCTGCCTGCCTTTTGCAGGGCAAGTGAACATGTTCAACTAAAACAAGAATTGACCTGAAAGTGTTGAAGAAATGCCAGTGTTTTCAGAGCAAAGAACAATAATTTTAAAAAATTGTCTGCTTAATTTCGATTCAGTTATTATGTGGCCTGGACTGTACATAGAAGATGAGTTTTGCAAGGTCTCCACTTGGCTGTCCACTCTGGAAAGATTTTCACTAGTTGAACGTTTAGGAATCCCTGTTTTTATGGGATTTCTTGTACTTCATCTTGTGTAGCTTCCCTGTGTTATGATTATCTGAGACAGTTTCACTCCAAAGACTATTGGAGCTTGTAGTTACATAGACACATTTTCTGACCTACAAGCACTGTGGGTCTTTTAGTATCTTGTAAGGTGAAAGTGGAAATAGTAGGTAAAAACCTGGCATTTTCCTTTTTCCCTTGTTTGTTCTGCTTGATTTATTTGTCTAATGGTAGCCCGTCTTAGCTTTTCTCACATTCTGATTAGGGTACCGGTAATTATCATGTCCTGGGCTTTCACAGAAGAGCTTGTCATTTGCTGATGTCCACTGAGTGCAGTGTTCAGGAATGCTGTAGCTTGGACAGGACCTAGAGAAATCTTAGGTTTATATGGCTTACATTGAGTCATCTGCTTCTGTAACATCTCTGTAGGATTGCAGGAGGACTCCTGTTCCCCCAGTATCATCTTTTCTTTGCAGTTAAGTAATGAATGCCAAAGCTATTCCAAGTTTCCCTGATCTTGCCCCCATCTGCAGTCCAGCATATTTCCGTCAGTATAGGTTTGCAAGATACTGATGGCTTTGAAAGCCTTTACACTTTTTATTATCTCACCACAGAGTCTGCTGTCCTTCCTGTGCCCTCATGCATTCGGAGGCAGTTCATTAGAGGCAAGGAAAAGGCAAAGAAATTAATTTTCCTTGAGAAATTCGTTCAGCATCTTATACTGGCTTGAAGAAGAGAAACAGAGCAGAGAATTCTTACTCTCTTTTCAAACTTTTTTCCCTATGGAGATTTTGGAGAAAAAATCCCTTTACCTGGCAGCTTGCTTTTCTGACACTAGGTGCTATGAACACACCACGCTGGCAGTAGCCTGGAGCGGAGTAAGGTGCAGAACAGACGGGGTGCCTGTTCTCCAGAATTGATGTGTATTGACTTAGGAAAAAAAGAATATGTCTTGTAATTGAAGGTAATGGTGGCAAATTGTGCTCAGATGAATGCTAGTAGTGTATATCCAGGCTTATTTCATTTCAGATAACTATTATTCTAGACAGGTTGATTCCTGCTTAACATGGCCCAGTCATTAGGAAAACAGACACTGGACAAATGAGCAGCCTCTTCTACTTGATAACTGATTTACAGAAATGATGAAAACCTGAGCCTTCTGTACATTCCATGGTGATAACTTTTGCCATTGGTGTTAGTGAAGCCATATCCCACTTGGCAGTGGGCAGTCCTGAAGAGGAGTATTTTTCTGCAGCAGCAGCATGGAGCAGAACTTAGGGCAAGAATCCCTAAACTCTGCCACTGGCTTACCTTGACATACTGGATGGTGAATTTTAGGGGCATATTGCGTACTGCCGGATGTTTCAGTTTCCCTATGCTGTAGTGCAGAAATCTGATGAGTATTTAAATCTCTTTAGATCCTGACATAACCCATCTGAAAGGATAAGCTCTGTATTGTTATTGTTCTTTCCCAACATATCAGAAATACGTTTTTGAACTTCAGCCATAATATTTGGTCCTTTGAATTTAGGGACCATCACAGTGCTATGGCTCGTGGTATGGTCTTTGGATAAAGTCCTGGAAATTCATCCCTGTAAGGCCCTGGGAAGGATGACTGCCTTTTTATGCAGCCAGTTCTGCAAAGAAATATTGATCCTTTTCCCAAGAAGACAGTGCCAGAAAAATGGGGAATGCCTGGGCTGCATGGTTAAATGCAGTGTTTTGTTTCAGTCATTTCTTTCTGAGAGCAAATGATTCTCTGCTGCTTGTGACGGTTTCATTTACTGCTTCAAGGAGCATTATGGACATGCATTTCTCTTCCCTGGTTCCAGAAATCTGTGGTGATTTTTTACACCAATGACCCAAAGAGATGACCACGTCAGCCCAGTCTCACTGTCTTCTGTTTCTGTCACAAGTTAGATCTTGTCTACAACTGTTCAATCAATTAATTTTACCAAAAATAGTAAACAGAATTATCAAGGTGATTCCCCTAGCCAGGGAAAGAAGAGGGGAGGGAGAGGAAGATGGAAGTTAAACTGAAGTGTAAATCACTGAAGGCTACAATTCCCATTCTTTCTCTCTTTGATCAGAAGTAAAGGAGGTAAGGATTATCAGAAGAACCATTAAAGATCCAAGCAGTTCTCAACAAAAAGACAAAGACAATTTGAAGCAGAAGGAAAAAAATACACTAAAAATTGGAAAGGAAGGAGCTGAGTCGGAGCTCAGCAGGAGGGCCGCCCTGCTGGCTTCTCTTGATCTGAGCTGGGGAGGTTCAGGGTGCTCCATAGAAGGCTGTAGGGTCTGCAACTTGCCCACCAGAACCCAATGCTGCTGATGTTTAATTTACAGTGGTCTTTTAGCCACACACAGTTTTGACCTTAGACTTAGACTTCAAAGTATTCCATATGTTTTTACAAATCCAGTTACTGTGATGATTGAAATATGTATTTGGCTTATCTATCTATCTATCTATCTATCTATCACCATTGCCTGTGCTCTTGGAAGTCTCATTGCAAATATCTGGAACAAGGTATTAATACATTTAGCATACTATGTACAGTCTAAAGAGTCCAGACATTTTTTTAAAAACATGTTTTCTGTGGAGGGAGAAAGGGTAGCTTGTGCTGCAGCTCAGCATGGAAGAGCTATGCAATGCTTTATTTGTATTACTAAAAAGGTCACTGGGGCAGGCCCAGGTAAAAGCTGGGCTGTGCTGCAGTGGTGCCTGCCCTGCCTGCGCTCCCCTGTTACACAACAGGAGACAAAGAGGAGCTGTTTGTTCAAATGCAGTGTCTGAACAGTTGGCATTTTTGCTGGGGCACTGCTGTGGGTGTACATAGGGATATGTGTAGTATTTCTCCTCGGGGAAGCTTGCTTCTCTTCAGAAGCAGCATCTGTTTTTACATTTCTGCTGAGGTTTAGGATTATGCGTAATTCATGTCCATAGTGAAGCTGACTTTAGATTCAAGAAGGGACTAGGGGCTGTATGTGGAGGCTATTTCCCTCTAAATACTGAATAAAGACAAAGCAGTCATATCTGCTGGAGCTCCTTGTTTCTTCTTTTATCCCATTTCACAGCCTGAGCCACCATCCTACAGCAACCCTTTTCTTTAACCTTCCACGATTTAAGGGTGCCTTCTAGAGAGACTGATTCAGTCCCTGGCCTTCATGTTGCTGAACTTGACCGTGTTTATGGAAGTCCTAGTTAGTCAAGAAGTTTAAAATACAGCAGCAGACTCCCTGATGTGATGTGACAATGCAATAACATTTTATGGTTCGGTGCTAATAATTTCTAATTATTTATAAAATAAATAATT
>NW_009917578.1:0-14531 GCF_000696875.1 Nestor notabilis | reverse complement strand
TGTGCCAGCGCCTCAGCACCCTCACAGTACAAGCCCTTTCAAGGGCCTTTTCTGTGGTTTTCTGATGGTGTTGCCATAGGACAGGGCTGAGGGAGTGAAGGGGAACCTGCAAAGCTTGTTTTCCTCCTTGAGGAGAACTCCCGTAACTCCAGGCAGGAAGCTGGGGAGAAGAAGGCTTCTTTTGATGAATATGTGAGAGGAGTCAGCCTGTGTCAGCACTGAGGTGCAGCAGGGCTCCCAACAGGTCTGCAAAGCACCGTTTGATGCAGAAACCCTGCCAGCAGTTGCTCAACACCCATCTTCAAAGCACTCTGCAGTGTCCGTCCACCTCACTGGAGCAGGGAGAGAGCTGGTCCCTCATTTCTTGTGGGATCAGCTTGTGTGCTCCTTGAGAGACTGGCAGGTAATGAAACTGGATGTATGAGGCTTGCTGAGATGTTCTGCTTTAGCAAAGCCTCTTTCTCTGCTGGGTCCTTTCAAGCTTTCCAAGCAGCAGAACATGGTTTGACTGGAGTGACCAAAAGAGATGCATCTGGGACTGGGGGTGCTGGGGAAGCAACAGCACTGGAGCTCCCACAGCCTCAGTGGGAGTTACAGGAGAAGCAAGTCTCAGCTGTCACCCCGCAGGAAGCGCTTGTCAGAGCTGAGGTTGTAAAGGTCGAGTTGTTTCTGCCCCTGAACATGCATCTCCTTCCGCTGAGGACAGCCTGAGGCCACGGCGAGGCGATGCTCACCTCCAGATGATGCTCACCAGGAGCTGGCAGAGACCAGGCCACATCCTGTGTGTCTCCAGCACAGAGCTGTCTCTGTGGAATACCTGGTCTGAGCTGTGCAGCCCCATCACAGCTTGTTTATTCCCTTTGGAGACGCCCCTGAGCACCCTTTGTAGCCCTTTCACTCCTTTAAGCCCTCAGAGCTTCCCAGGGAATGTCAGAGCCACGTTTCCCACGCTGAGCTCTACCTTAGCTATCAGCTGTGCTGCACAGAGCATATCTCCTGGCTCCCGTGACTGCTCACGTGCTGACTTAAGAGTCACTCTGGTTGGGGTCACTTTGCCCACAGGGGCCTGAAGTGTCCAGATTGTCTCTCCTGTACTCGAGCTTCAAGATAAAGCAACAACTTGAAGTTCTGGAGTGTGGCTTTTCGCAGAGCAAAGTTTAAGGGGGGACTTTGCGCTGCCAGGAAGAGCACGAGTATAAATTCAATCACATTTAGGGGGAAGAGGGTCGGTTATTTTGATTTCCTAATGTAACAGAGCTTGTGCAATCACATTGTATATCAGCACACCCATATTCTTCCAAATTCCTTTCTTTGCTAGTTATTAACCCTTTGTCCAGTTCTATCAGAGGTTGACAGAGGTATAAGAGCTCAGTTCTGCACTTACAAACCGCTGGGTAGAGAATGACCCTTGCCAGGGCTGCGACTGTGAGAAAGACCAATGCACGCTGTCAGCCCTTATTAGACACTAGAGACTCCACACGGAGCTGACATGTGATTGATGCCCAAGCCGTGGGAAAAGCTTCGCGCAGGGTTTGTGCCCTCTCGAGCACCCAGGTCGCTCCCCCAGGAGACGCCAAGAAAGCCAGAGTGCACATTCTGCTGTTTGTTCGCTTTCCAGTGCCAAGCGGGCAGGGAGAAGGAGCTCAGCAGGAGCTGTAGCCAAAGGGCCAGTGCTGGTGTGTGAGGATGGGGCTAAGAGCAGCTCTGCAGCCCCAAAGCCTGCCTGTGGTCCGGCTCTGGGGTCCCCAGCACAAGAGGGATGTGGAGCTGCTGGGGCAAATCCAGAGGAGGCCCCGGAGCTGCTGCGAGGGCTGGAGCAGCTCTGCTCTGGAGCCAGGCTGAGAGAGCTGGGCTGGGGCAGCTGGAGAAGAGAAGGCTCCTGAAGGGGACACCTTAGAGCAGCTCCAGGGCCTAAAGGGGCTCCAGGAAACCTGGAGAGGGGCTTTGGGAAAGGGCCTGTAGGGACAGGACAAGGGGAATGGCTTGAACCTGCCAGAGGGGAGATTGAGATGAGCTCTGAGGCAGAAGCTCTTCCCTGTGAGGGTGCTGAGGCGCTGGCACAGGGTGCCCAGAGAAGCTGTGGCTGGCCCATCCCCGGCCGTGTTCAAGGCCAGGTTGGACACAGGGGCTTGGAGCAACCTGCTCTAGTGGAAGATGAGGATATACGGTGGAAAAAGTTGGATCAAATGTAGCCTGTTCCAACCCATGTGTGCTGTGGTAGTTCAGAAGCATCTCTGGCTTTTTAAGGAGTAGAAGGAGCTGAAAGAGAGACCTTCCACCTGTGAAAAGGAGCTCGGTTTGGTCTGGTCTCTATACAACAGCCCACAGGCGGGTGGAACAGCTCCTGCAGGTATGTGGCTGCAGGGGAAAGGTGATGTAGATGATTACGGATGGGAAGAGTGTAATTTGAGGGGAAGGTCTGAGAAGTCAAGGTCTATAATGAAGAGGAAATACTTTGCACCAGAGGGGAAGGTAAGATGTTCTTGGTTGGGTAATCGAGCCTGAGAACTGTGTTCTTGACTTTTATTCCCCTTTCATGGAAAGCATCTCTCCATCACTTCCTCCTCTCGAAACCATTTGTTAGACACAGTTCACTGGAAGCGTGCTCTGTTGAACAGCAGAGTAATGAATCTTTGTGCTTTCCATTTCCTCCCTCTGAACTGGAACGTTCTCGCACCATCTCAGTCTTGAGCAGCAACAGCAAAACCACAACTTCTGCTGCAGTTCTCTCTTTGAAGGTTTGGATTCCTCTGTGGACACATCTAAACACAGGGGTACACGACCTGCTGGCTGGAAGACAGCAAAGAAAAGGGTGGTTATGACTGTGTGAACAACTATCGTTCTGGCAGTTCTGTTCTAACACAAGGGAAGACTCGTCGTCAGGAAGAACTGCTCCTGACCTTGAGGTTTCTCACTTAGATGCTGAGCTGAGAACAACTTCTGTGTGCAGAACAACCGTTTTGGTAGGTGGTTTTTGGTTTAACATCATACAGCCCCTATTTCTAACTGATCAGGTGACACTGACATGGGTAAAGCTTTGATTTATGTGTGTGCAATTCCAGAGCAAACACAATCAAGATGCAGGACTTACATTTACCTCCTGGGCTGTCTCGTCTGGCCAAGCTGCCTGTCCCTCTGGTCCTCCAGCTCTTCCACACTGCAGGCACTGAAGGTCCATCTACTGATGCTGTTGCACAGGTTGGGAAAGTACTTAACTCTGTATCTGAAACATCTGCCTATTCCTGGTCCCCCATCCCAATTCTTCAGCTGTCTTGAATCATTCTAAAGCATCCCTCAAAGTTTCAGGGTTTTCTAATCAATTCTTCACCTCTTTCTATCTTCTAGTATTGCCTTCATGTGGCTCCTCTGTGACACAAAAGCAGTGTGAGATGATGGACTGATGGAGAGCTGGAGGAAACGTTGGCTCCGATGTTAGTTCCCAAGTTGTATCTGTTGGTGGTAGATTCACCTCAGTCCTGGACTGCAGTAGAACCAGAGGGCCCCCACGACCTGCCTGCAGCCCCTGGGTGTCAGGGGGAGCCACCTCTGCCCTGCTGCTTGTAGCAGACCCCCCTGTGCTTCACCTCCTGGAGACGGAGAGGTCTGAGCCCTGTTGGAGCACAGATCTCACTCTGTTTTCCAAGACCTGTGCTAGGGCCTGACTTAAAAGCATCTCCAGAATAAACAGATTGAGGTATGCCCTTTCTGACACGCTCCTGGATAAGATGGAGCCCTTTGCTCCTTCTCCTGACCTGCTTGTCAGGGGCACAGATAGAGCCCTTGCAGATCTTCCTCTCTTTTGGCAAAGGCAGGGGCAGTTTCCTATTTTTCTACAGAAATTAGGTTGATCCGGGATGCCTTTTTGCTGCTGCTCATCCTGATGTGTGCAGAGGAGCTAACAGCATATGTGGGCTCTGTGCCTTTTACTACAGCTTTCCTCCTCGGTGCTAGCACCATCTGACGCTCCCTGAGCTGCACCATAGCTGGAGCCTCAAGGTTGGGATGGATGGAAGCACCATGAAAAAGCCTTCTCTGCAAGACCAGGATCTGCTCTTCCAGTGGCCCATTCCAGGGTGTTTTCATCTCTACCCTGCTCCAGCCATGGGACTGCCCATCCGAGGCCAGGGCTGTATCTGGTGTTAACATCCCAGGAATCTCGTCCGGGCAGGGAGGAATAAAGCAGAGAGATGTGTTTACAGCTGCTGGGGTTGTGGAGCAGACACAGCCCAGTGTCTCACGGTCTAGCTGTCCCTGTCAAGGAACTGGTCT
This sequence comes from Nestor notabilis, assembly GCF_000696875.1. Classification (NCBI taxonomy): domain Eukaryota; kingdom Metazoa; phylum Chordata; class Aves; order Psittaciformes; family Psittacidae; genus Nestor; species Nestor notabilis. Next base: position 10,262 of record NW_009917578.1, on the reverse strand, counting down.
TGACTAAGGAGAAATGGAAAGCAAGGAGGAAACTGGCTTTGCTCAGTGCTTTGGCCACAATTAATAAGGAGGTCACTGGGTAAAGGTAGTGTATAATGAAGCTGGCTCGTAACAGAGTTCTGTCCAGAGCAGGGGTGGGGTGTGTGCTGTCGTGCTAGAATTAGCATCATTTTGGCTTTTCCTTTCCTTGAAGGATCCCAAAAAGCTTCACAAAGTGCACTTGGTTAAAGCTGCCCGCTTCCCTTGGGAAGAGAGGCACCACGTCTGCACCGCCCTGCTCCTGTGTGCTGGGATGACCCCGGGCTGGCAAAGGGAGCAGGATGAGGCTTTTCCTGTGAAGACACCCATCTGGGAGCCACAGGGTCCCTCTACGTGGGATGACCCGGGAAAAGGGGTGTTTTGCCTGTGAGAAAGCTGGAATGTGGAGAGGTGAAGTGGCTTTCTAAGGTCAGCAAGTGAGTCATGGGTACAGCCAGGAATAGAAGGCAGCAGCCAGGCTCCCGCTGCTCTACCTATGCTGGTTTCTATTTCTGCTCTGTGCTCCTCTCACCCGTGGTTTACTGAGCGCATTCCAAGAGTCACTCGCCTGCCAAACTTCCTCTCCTTTAAAGCCAGAAATGGACAGATAAGATAGTAGAAGAAACCAGTTTAACTGCTGGAATGTGCTCTGACATACCTGAACCCGGTCCAAGTGATCAGCCAGTTGGGTTTTAATGCTCTTTCAGGGCAGGAGAGACGCCTCCAGTCCCAAAGTGCCTGTGGCAGTTTGCTGGCAGGATATCAGATGATTTATTGCCCTTGCCTGTGGTCAGAAGGAGTAAAAATAAAGGAGGCCAAAACCCACTAAAGCAGCCAACATGTTAGACATAGCAACTCGAGCGCTCGAGTGACTCCGGCATAAATCCCATGAAGGCACTGGGAGAAATGTGGCTCTGGGAATTAGAAGCTGGGATTGGAAACCAAAATAAGACTGAAACCCCAAATAAATGCTGCATTCTTACCAATAAATTCTTCTAGAATGCTTTATCTACCTCCCAGTGAAGGTCTTGAGACTTTCTTCCAGCAGCTTGAGTTGTAAATCAGATTGGGCCCAAGGCCAGAGTATCTGAAAAGCCCTAAAGTGGGGGTTATGATTTGGCTCCTCGTTATTCTTGGGGTGTGCAGAATTAGACTGTCCATCAACTGGTGTTCCGAGGCAGTGTGAGGAGGTTAGTTCAGGCAGCAGAACTGACATGAAGTCAGACTGTTAGATCAAATGGAAGCACAGTAGTGGTGTGGGTGACTGTGCTCTGTCTGCCAGTCTAGCCACAAGCAGGCACCGAGGATGGAGACAGGCTTGTGGTGCCCAAATTCACTCAGACTGCCTTTTGCCATGGATCAGGGATGGGCTGCCCGTGTATCCTCGCATCCCAGTGCAGGATCCCATCACTCCCTCACGCTTCTTGGCTCTCTCTGGTCTCTCTTTTTGTGTTCTGCTCTTTAGTTTTCTCTTTGCAGTGCTTTTATTGCTGCCTTGTTTTACAGTGCTCTCCGTTCCCTCACCTGAGAGGTGAGGTGCTGTGTAAGGAATGTGGAGCTACTGCTGCTGGCACGGGTGCCCTGGGAGAGCAGAGAGGCCACCGGGCTGCTGTCTGAGCCTCTCCTCTCAGTGCTCTGGAAGCACGGAGCTGCCTCGTCCCCGCCAGGAGGGATTCAGCACTTTGTGCTTTTCTGTGTTCCTTCTGCTCTGCTTCGCTGGGCTCTTCCCAGACTTCTCTGGGATCTTTGCGGAGGGAGCAGAGGGATATCCACTGCTATGAGGCAACTTTCGCTGAGTGTCCCAGGCACAAAAGCTGACCTCTCCTCTTTGCCCTCGCGGTGATTCCCTGATGTTAGAGCCGATGAGTAGCTACAACCGAGCGCTCCCTCCTCCTGCCAGCCCTGGCTCCACACTCTGGAGTCCCAGCTCCTTCCACATTTACTTTAAGAACCAAAATAAACAAACCCAAGTGAATCTCCTGACAAAGTAAGATCAATAAAACCAGAGCCAAGTGCTTTGTTTTGCTTCGAAGATGCATCTTTGTGCAGATCCACTTGTGTGTTGCCAAGTTTGAGGAGATCAGCAGAGGCTGACATTGTTTATGGCAAATTAAGGACCCTCTGGAGACGCTCTGTCTTGCTTTCCAGTGTAGCCTGAGGCAGGGGGAGGGAGGCAGTTGGACAGTAGCATAGAAGAAACCCTGTTCCAGTGTTGCTAACTATAGCATTAATTTCAGAGTCATAAATAACTTGAGTACCATGGTTACGGTGCTAGCCAAGTATGAGATCATTTAGTTTAGGATTAGGGAAAATATCTTCCTTGAGGCTGTGGGTTCTAAAATAAGCAGCTTTTCCAGGGTGAGTTTTGTCCCAAAGACTACACAGAGAAAGTCCAGCCTGTTGCTGTGAATTAGAAGGATTACTTTGGTAAAACTGACTGGATGAGAAGTGTCAGCAGGTAAAACAGCTCAGGGAGCTGAGTCTTCTGAGTCCCTCAGTGAGTTAGAGCCTGGCATTCATCAGCTTTCTTAGAAAACAGGACCTTGAACACTTAAATCACAGAATCCCAGCCTGGTTTGGGTTGAAGGCACCTTAAACCTCACCCAGCTCCAACCCCTTGCCATGGGCAGGGACACCTTCCACTAGAGCAGGTTGCTCCAAGCCCCTGTGTCCAACCTGGCCTTGAACACTGCCAGGGATGGGGCAGCCACAGCTTCTCTGGGCACCCTGTGCCAGCGCCTCAGCACCCTCACAGGGAAGAGCTTCTGCCTCAGAGCTCATCTCAGTCTCCCCTCTGGCAGGTTAAAGCCATTCCCCTGGTCCTGTCCCTCCATCCCTTGTCCAAAGCCCCTCTCCAGGTTTCCTGAAGCCTCTTTAGGCACCGAAGCTGCAAGCATAGTCTTTTCCAACCCATGTCTGTATGACGGTGACGTGCAGAAGCACAGGTCCCTTCACAAATCATCATCAGAAAGACAGTTTGAGAGACTACAACAAGAACCTCAAATGGGACAAGGGGCTCGTGTGAGGAGGCACAATAAGAGAAAACTGTAGAAAGAGACACTTTAAACACTGCAAAACCGGTCATAGGTTGATGCCACAGAAAATCCAGGTGCAGGGCTCCCGGATACAAACTGCTGGACCACACAGCCCAAGGCACTGATCCCATTCACAACTGTTCCCAAAGTTCTGACATGAAGTCTGTGTTGGTAGGCTGGGTGCCAGGTTAGATATTGTCTTTCTTCCTGCTGCCGGCATGAAGCCAGCATAAACGGCGTATTATGTGCTCTGGCTAATTCAACAGAAACCTAATTGTGTGCCCAGGCATGATCTGGGTTGAATTTGTCCTGCTAAATGATCCAGTTGTGCTCAAGCCTGGTATAAAGGACCCGAGAACTGTGGCACAAGCTTCCATTCCAAATCTCATGTGAGGCAAGAGGATTTTACCACGTGCTACGGCCACTGTCGAACTGTTTTCCCTGGGTTTAATGGCATTGCACAGCACAGATTGGGGTGCCCCCCGTGAAAGCAGCAAAGAGACTCGAACAGACAGAGAACAAAGAAATGTACTTTTTAGTTCAGCTTGTCCTTGTTCGGCTCATGCAGAGAACATCTGAGAAGAGACATTTCAGGTGGGGCTGAACAAGCCTGACTGATGCAGTGCCTTCATTAGCTCTGCCTCCCACTGCTGCAGCCTCACCCCTGCTGATTGCTCCTCAGGTGCTTAACTTATCCCTGGTAGCAGAGCCTCAGGTTGGGGTGACTGCAGCTCTCAGCAGACCCCAGCCTCTTTCCTTTGCACTTTGGCTCCTTTGAAGTGACTTTCATCCCTCAGGAGGATGTGAGAGGCCAGAATGGTTTCCATTTTTCCAGCAGTGGGCTTGGTGAGTACCAGGTACCTTGTCCTCTCTTGGGCTGTGTTAAATGGAGGGATGCTTTTGGTGTGGGAGCAGTTCTCTAAGTGTGTGAATCTCTCTGCCTTGAAGTCATCTTTATTTCAGCTGCAAAAGGGGAGAAGAGAGGAAGATAACAGGAGAATTGTATTTGTGTATGAGGACAGAGGTTTCTAGAGTTACCTGGTCGACTTTACATTAAACAACATAAAGGCCATCTGGCCAAGGGAGTGGCTAGATCAACTGACATTAAGTACTAATTTATGGTACCAGTAGTGTCTTTAGTATGGCCAGTGAATCAAAGCACTGCTTTCAGGGTCAGAAGATAAGCAACTTGCCTGTGGCTTTGATACTGAACATCCTTTAATCCTACCAAACTCAAATCTTTGTCATTTCTCATCCTATGCCTGTTTCCTTCACCTGAATCACAGGACATTTGTTCACTGCCTAATAACACAGGACCCTGAGCTAAACTGGGGTTTCTGCCACTACACAGAGCATCACTCTTATTTTACCAGGGTTATTTAGAGCTTCACTGTTTTGTTCCTCTGCTACAGGGAAATAAGTCAGGTCTGGTCCTCTTGAGAGCTTCTGCAGGTAGTTCAGCTGCAACACCCCAAAGCGCCAGGTCTGTATTTGGGATGGGGCCTGGATGACCCAAGGAGCCCTCTCTCCTACAAGGAGTAACCATCTGGCAGAGCTGTGCGTGCATCTCTACATGGAAGCTCCTGGAAGCTGTTCTCAAGTGTGGTTCACAGCTACGCAGACAATTACACATCACTGCTGCTGTACAAACGCTGCCAGCCGGGGGTCAGCTCGTCCCCTTTGTTTTCCAGTAATTGCTATTTTTAGTTGAGTTTCATGAGCCCAAAGGTCCTCTGGCTGCGCTCTGAAGAGCTCCACGGAAGACAGATGGGGCCTTGCAGACACAGTGTACTCAGTCTCTGCCACTTCAGGAGATTCAAAGTCCAATTGAGTTGATTAAAGAACGATGTTTTCAAGTTCTGAGAAAAGCCATCTCGGGATGGGAGCTGAAAACCTGCAGCAGAACCACAACTGAACAGGGAATAATTCACCTGCACAGGAAAGCGGGAGGACTGGAAATGTTCATGGATCAGAGGGAAAACCTGCCATGGGGCTGTGCTTGGTTTTAGTAGCTTGGATCATGTCAGCTTGTTGGGTGTATGGTAAGAGATTCATGGTCCTCAATCCTAGTCCGTGACCTAAACCAAACCAAAACTGAAGGATGGAAGCAGATGGAAGGCGCAGGCCAGTGGAAGTCAGTGCAGCTCCACAGGTCACACCGGTGGGGAAGCCAGGCCAGGAAGTGTTCCTGGAACTGGGGTTCAACCTCAGTCCAAAAGGCAAGTCACCAGTGGCTGTCCCAGGCTGCAGCGTGAGCTGAGGGCATGAGTCAAAACCACAACAGGCTGCCATGACCTTGCCAAGTATAAAGAGCACAAAGATGCTCGATGCTGCCTTGTGTGCGCTGATGGCTTCTGGCTGAAAGTGAAGGAGAAGGTACCAACCATTGGACATCAAAGACCTGGGAGATCAAGAAATCCCAATACTTCTGGAAAGCATCATATATATTCTAACCTTCCACATACATCAACCGACTGATCCTTATAAGAAGCCTGGGAAGATCCCAAGCAGCACAACCCTCATTTTACTGAGGCCACAAAGGGCAATTAGCAGACTGAAGACTGCAAACGCCAGCACCCATATTAAAAGGAGCTCTTATGCTCCTCACTTGCTGCTGCTGACATGTACCTGTAGCACTGGGGAGCACTGGCCAGCACCCTGACATTGAGAAACCTCAGCTCTTGAATAAAGGACTGCTCACAAACTCAGGGGTCTCACAGTTAGGATGCTGTCACCACACAGAAGCCCAGACAGGCAGGGTTAGGTCAACAGCTTCTGAAAACAAGACTGTGTAAAACAGAAACTATTGTTGAATTTAGCTTTTTGCTACTGAAACAGGTCCCTTCGAGTCATACCAGTGTTGCAGAACAAAACCTGAACTCCTGTTTTCAGCCCTCACTGGTTTGGCTTTAAGCAGACAAGGCCACAAGACACGGAGAACACGTTCAGAGCAGAGGGAGCTGGTGGGATCGAAGCCGTCTGCCTTTGCCTCAGCTGGGTTCTCCTTGGGTTGATCCGTACCCTGGTGAACATGACTAGCAGGAAGGTAAATTGCTTTCATTTCCATATTAACACAAAAGAAGAAAGTTCAGGGTGTTTGGAGCATTTATAACACACAATGGGAGGTGGGTGGCAGTTTAAGTGAGACTAGAAGAATCTAATTGAGTGTAAAGGAGGTTAAATTTCTGCCAAAGCTCAGATTCAGGAGCTGACAGAAGATGCCAACTTATGTCAACTTAGGACCCATCAAAGTAGTATCAGAGTTTGGCCTTGAGCACTGGGTAAGCAGCTTTCCATGCCTGTGGGAGGGAGTGCTATCCTAATAGTAGGAGTAGTGCATGGTGCATGCAAATTACTCTGAATACATTTGCTTTGCACAGTGGATTTTGGATGAAGATGGAAAGGCAATTAACTTCTTGAAATAAAGCCCAAGATGTTTGTAGTTATTAAGAGCAGTGATTTCAGTGAAGAATAAAAACTTCGCTGGGCTGTATCTCACAAAATGTATTTTCTAACAGAAATAGTGAATTTGGGGGTTTCTATGCTAACAATAAATGTATTTAAAACCCCCAAAGCAACCAAAACAAAACAACAATAAGGCAGGAAAAGGATTTGACTGTAGAAATACTTGGAATTGCAGGGGAAAGAAGAAGAAAACGAAATCAAAAGAAAAAAGAAAAGCTGTTAGAAAAATGCCTTAAAGAGGGGGTTTGTGAGTAGATTTAAAAGAAAAGCTGCTACAGAAAGAACATGGCTTTCTGCAAGGGAGGATTCCTTTCATTTGTACTGCTTTGACACAACAAGGCAGGAAATCACTCAGGATGCTGCTGACGAGGGGGAGGAAGTGGCTTAGGGATGACATTGGACTCTGTGCGTGGGATGCCAGACATGTCTAAGTGTGTGTTTTGCTACTACCACGAGCAGTTTCTGCTTTCTCTTCCTCTGCTGTGTGAGGAGCAGCTCGCTCTGTGAGGAGTTAACTCAGGCAGCTCCGTTTGAAGCCTCTGCAGCTCATGACTAAGCGTGGCCAAACCACCTCATACTCCCTTGCTCCAGGGTGCTGCTGTTACAAAACCTGCTCAGGAACTGAGACTCCTGAAGTCTTCCCCAGTTGTCTGGTGAAGGCTCCTTCTCGCTCTCTCTGGCTCAGGACACATCGTGTGGGAAGCAGGCAAAGCCTCAGGATAGAACCGGGGCAAAGTACTTGACTTGTGCACAACTCCAGGCTGCTTTTGCTGTTTCTAAGCGGTTACAGTAAACCAGATGATCCATGTTTAGTGAGGTCCTTGGTGTGTTATCCTCCTTTCACCCTTGATGTGGTGATGTACAGGTTCAAAGGCACCAGCTCAACGCCTCTTTGCCTCGACAGAAGTGGCACGAGGCGGGTCCTAAGGCTGCATGTGCACAGCCCTGAGGGATGGCTGTGATGGCTGCAGATGAGAACAGTTTCAGTTCCAGTCGTTTGCTATGGCTTTGAATGCACTTAAAAATAACTGTGCAGCCCAGCAATGCACATGGATGTACCTGCAGAATGTGTGTACGCATTTCTGTGGGGGTTTGTAGACATTTGGCAGGCTTTCAGTGAAGGTGCCTGTGGGTTTCTACGGGGAGTTTATGTCTGTGCTTTTACTGTATAGGAAATGTAGCTTGGATTCTTTTCAGCAAATCTATACAGCTTTTAAGCAGTTAAAATCAGGTCTGTAGATACACGAAGCTGAAAAATCTTATGTTTCTGTCAGTGCTCTTAAATCCAGACTCGGAGTGAAATAGTTATCAGCTTTGCTCATAAATGGTTTATTAAAACATGATATTGCTATAAGAAAATGCAGGTTTTCACCTCCCTGCTGTCTGCAACCTGTGAGCAGAAGTTCAGGGGACTGACTCCACAGTACTCAACGTCATCAGAGCCAGTGCAGATTTAGCTGCCTGTTCGTGTGTCTTAAGTCTCCAAACGCAGAAATGCATCAATTCTGTCAACTCCTGCTGCAAAACTGAAATGTGTTTTCCTGCCAAGTGCCACCTAAACATCAGAGGGTGCGTGTCAGAGGGGAGAAGCCCCACTCGCTGTGTCTCTCCGTTCACTGGCACCTTCCCTACCTGTCCTCATGCAGGTGAAACGTGCTGCGTGCCTTTGTCTCCCTGCAGAAGGTGGCCTCGTTTCCTGCCTTCTGCAGTGAAGCAAGAAACAGCTTTTTCATCACTAAGAACACACTCTGGGCAAGACAAATAGGAATAAATATAGTCCTGTTTTGAAATACAGCTCCATTTCAATTCTGCGAAACAAAAGTCCCTTTTAACAAACAAAGTCCACCTGCACTTTGGCTTTTTAGTTTCAAGGTTTCTCTCTGCTGATGGGTGGTTTAACTCAAACCATCGTGTGGGTTAAAGCTCTGTGATGGTTGCACATTGAGGTTTTATTTCTTGAGAGGAGACAGCCCCTGGTACTCGTGTGGTCCAAGGTAAAACAACACTGGTTTGTGTGATGGTGGAAATGAGACAAGGAGGTCCCCGTTCTACACCACTCTGGAAGTTAACACAGAGCCCTGGAGCAGGAAAACCTGGGGCTCACGTTATCCCCACAAGATGCCAGATCCATTCCCAGGGTGAAATGCAGAGCAAAGATGGTTTCAGTGCACTCCCAAACAGAAAACACTTTTCCAAACAAAGGAAAGAGGGCTTTCTCCCAAAATACATTTCCTAAGCCAGTGCAAGGTCCTTCCCAGGCCAGTCTGGATCCCTCTGCTTCGGGGTGGATGCGGACACACAAGTGTGGTCTGAACACTGGCTCCCAGCGTGAGCATCCCTGTGCCTCAGCTCCCACAGTTGGCTTTCCATACAGGGAAGCCTGAGGCTCCCTCCAGGCCCTGGGTATTGCCTGGGCGGGTGAAGGCCCCGTGGCCTCACAATCTGCTCCAACACAAGGCTTGATTTTGAGCTCAGCTGCTCTTTAGCAGCCAGGCTTTGAAAACAGCTCAGCTCTTCAGATTGAACTGTCCAAAATCTGGGCAGTTGTGTAACCAAAGGAGCTAATTTGCAGTCATTCCACCTCTAAGAAAAGCCACTTAGCAGATCTGGACAAGGGCTGAGGCTGATAAGGAAAGAACTCATTAATTTGATATAATTAAAGAGCTCTTTTAGCTTTCTCCCCAGCCTGTCATTTGCTACCTGTCACTGTGTTGCTTCTGTAACTCGGAACAGTAAGTTTTGGGAGCAGAGATTGTGTCTTCCTACATCTTCTGCTTAAGGTTCTTTTAACATTATGTAATAACAAAGGGAATAAGAGATGAGAGCTGCAGAAATCCAGTTTCTGTGATGTTGCTCTTGACAGCAAAAAGCCCCTTCTGTCTCACAAATCCTTTCTAGAAGCACATCTCCTAAATAAAACATGATAACCCTCAAAAAACACACCAAACCTCAGTAAAGCTCTCTAGAAAACTTCTGTAACTAACACATTGCTGGAGCTGACCATGGGTAACCTCATGGGTCTGTCTGTTGGCTCAGACAATGGTAACTCTGCCTGGGAACAACCCCAAGAGCAGATGTTTGAGTCCAATTACTCATGGACACTGAAGAAACAGGCTATATGTATATGTATATCTATATCTATATATCTATATCTGTATCTATATCTATATCTGGTTTAGTTTGAGGTGTACCCGCCCATGGTGGGGGGGTTGGAACTAGATGATCTTAAGGTCCTTTCCAATCCTAACTATTCTATGATTATATGATTCTATATCTATCTATATCTATTTTATATACATATGTAAAGATTGTCTTTTTCCCTAGGAAGTCCCATGGGAAATCACAGACGGAAGAGCCTGATTCAGAATCATTGGGCCATTACCTTTTGAATGCTGATGCTCCACAGTTCAGTGTCCTGGGTAAAGGCATCGTGGGGACCTTTCTGTGTGCCAGCGCTGGGCTGAAACGATGCCGAAGTGCAGAGCCTGTCACCCACCATTATAAAGATGATATATTTATGTAAAAAAAGAGAAAAGGGAAGCTCCGTTTTAGGGATGGGACCTGTCACCCCTTTAGCATCATGCAACACTCCCCCCCAGCACACTGCCCATGCCAGCTCTTACTGGGGTCTGTGGCAGCCAACACGGCCCACTATGGCCACTCACACCCAGCCTTCCCCCACATGTCTGGGGGTTCCTTTGGGCTCCGCAGCCCCAGGTCCCTCCGGCCGGTGCCCCAAGCCCG